>NW_026042802.1:0-95383 GCF_023856365.1 Brienomyrus brachyistius
AGTTACAATGACTACCAACCCGTATCTGGCTCCTGTTGGAGCTATGATGAGAAACACAATGTGTGGCGGTTTCCTTTGGGATGGAGAGTTCAAACCACTCCCACCACACACTTAAAGGACCCAACCTGACAAATTTTTTCAACCCTGGAGGAGGGATCATGTCCAGATCTAGATCGCCTCCCAGAAGGGTTGTGGTCGTCCTCCCCCACTGATGTAGGGCTGGTAAAGGGGTTTCCACCTTACAAAGTAATTGTGAAATCAGAACACCGTCCGGTAGTTAGGCAATACCCATTAAAACCTGAAGCAGAAAAAGGTATAGCCCCTGTAGTGCAAGACATGTTAGCATCAGGAATATTGCGAGAGGCTCCTGAAGCCACTTGCAACACTCCTATCTTTCCAGTCCAGAAGGGACATACAGGGAAATGGCGCATGGTGCAGGATTTAAGGACCGGTTAATAACATAGTGCAACATGCAGCACCAGACGTGCCTAACCCACACTTATTGCTCAACTCATTGACTCCTGATAAAAGCTACTTCTCAGTAGTGGATCTTAGTAATGCATTTTTCTCAGTACCATTGCACCCTGATTCTCAACATTTATTTGGATTTACCTATAAAGGGAAAAAATATACATATACTAGACTCCCTCAGGGATTTTCTGAAAGTCCACATGTATATACCATGGCCCTTAGATACTCTATGAGTACCTGTGAAATACCATCACATAGTCAGGTATTACTATACGTGGATGATATCTTAATAGCAGCAGATTCAGAACAACATTGCAAAGAAACTACCCTAACTGTGCTTCAGCATTTATACAATACTGGACATAAAGCTTCTAAACAGAAGTTGCAGTATTGCAAAAAGACAGTTGTCTATTTAGGGCATAACCTTTCACAAAAAGGTCGCTCGCTGCTAGAGATAAGGAAACAAGCTATACAGGAAGCACCTAAACCACAGACTAAACAACAGATGATGTCCTTTTTAGGGCTCTGCAATTATTGTAGAGAATGGTTACCAGATTATGCTTTTCTAGTTCAACCTTTGCAAAATTTAATATACGGGAAGGAGATGACTCTAAAGGACAAAATACAATGGACTGAGGACGGAGAAAATGCTTTTACAAATTTAAAAAGAATGTTGCAAACCAATGTGACCCTTGCTCTACCAGATTATCAACAACCATTCACCCTATGTGTAGATGCTAATCAAGGTTATATGAAAGCAGTATTAACACAGCCATTCGGAGCAAAAGAGAGACCGTTAGCATTCTATTCAAAACGATTAGATGCAGTAGCAGCTGGCTTTCCACAGTGTTTACAGGCATGTGCAGCTGCTGCAGAAGCAGTAAAGGTATCAGCAGAATTGGTACTTTGTCACCCCCTCATACTTAAAGTTCCTCATTCTGTGTCTCTAATCTTGTTGCAGACACCGCTTCCATTCTTAACACATACAAGACATCTTACCTTAGTGTCACTTTTGCTCTCACAACCTAACATTGAACTTCAGCGGTGTGGCCTATTGAACCCTAGCACGCTCCTCCCCACCGCAGAGGATGGGGAGCCACATTCTTGCAAAGCAACAATAGAAGAACAAACAAAACCAAGAGCAGATATTCTGCAAACTTTTATACCAGGATCAGAAGTTGTTTATGTAGATGGCTCAGCATCAAAAAATGATATGGGAAAAAATAAAGTTGGGTATGCTGTAGTTACATCTACTGAAGTGTTAGAAGCCAATGCACTCCCTTCTACTTGTTCAGCACAAGCGGCTGAACTCTATGCTGTGATCAGGGCATGTGAACTGTTCAAGAACAAGTCACTTACTATCTACACTGATAGTCAATATGTGTTTGCAGCTGTCCATCACCATGCAAGAGTCTGGAAAAATAGAGGTTTTAGAACATCACAGGGCACATCTCTTACTCATACAAATTTGCTACTTAGATTATTAGACGTTGTGCATTTACCGACTCACTTTGCACTGTGCAAATGCAAAGCACACCAGACTGATGACTCTGCAGAAACCGCAGGAAATAGTTTTGCAGATAAAACCGCCAAAGAAGCGGCACTGAAACAACCTACCTTATCAGTGGCAGACATTCTTTTTATAGATAGCGATGTGCTATGTGATGCACAGATTCATGCTCCTAAAATAGAAGTACAAAGTTGGATCAAAAGAGGAGCAATACAACGAGAGAAAGTTTACTATATGAATGACAAGCCCATCCTACCAAAAAATTTATACAAAACAGCTGCTTTGGTGAGCCATGGAAATACTCATGTCTCAACAGGAGGGATGGTACATATCATACAACAATATTTCTATGCTATAAATTTTTCTGATTATGCAAAACAATTTTGTAGGACATGCTTAATTTGTTGTAAACACAATGCACAAGGAAACATCAGACCAAAACGTGGCCAGTTCCCCACAGCTGAGTATCCGTTTCAAGTTGTACATATGGATTTTATTGAATTATCTTGGTCACAAGGAAAGAAATACTGTCTAGTTATTATAGACACCTTTTCTAAGTGGGTAGAAATATACCCTGTAAAGCATTGTGATGCAATGACCGTTGCAAAAAGTTTGGTAAGCCATTATTTCCCTACCTATGGCATACCTCATATTATAAGATCAGACAATGGGACTCATTTTGTAAATCAGACTATGTCCCTTTGCTCACAAGCATTAGGTTTTACGCTTAAGAATCATTGTGCGTATCACCCTCAGAGCGCAGGCTTAGTGGAAAGGACCAACGGCACTATTAAAACAAGGCTAAGAAAGACAGTGGAAGAGACAAAAAGGCCGTGGCCAGAATGTTTGTCTCTAGTAAAATTATGGATGAGAATAACTCCCACTCCTGCAGGATTAACACCTTTTGAAATAGTGTATGGTAGACCATTTCCCCTAGCAACTGAAATGAATGACATAGAAAAAGCAGACCGAGAAAATACGCTGGCCGATTGGATGCGTAAACTACTAACATCACAACAAAAACATAGCCCCAGTAGTCTGCCGGTAAATTCTGTTTCTACTCAACAGGATAACTTGCAGCCGGGAGATTGGGTCCTGGTCAAGGTCCTGTTGCGGAAAGATTGGAGCACACCTCGGTGGGACGGTCCTTATCAAGTCCTCCTTACAACACCAACAGCAGTAAAGATCGCAGAACGACCTTCCTGGATACACAAAAGTCACTGTAAACCCATCAAGCCCTTATCAGAGGCCTCAGCAACAGAGTAGCAGTGGAAGTCCGCTACAAAGGCACAGTAACCAATAGGGTGCTGTTGTCTCAACCCGGTGAAGAAAACAACTGAGCTGCACTCTATTTAGGATGGCCCTGATAGGGTGGGGATGTGGTAAAGTGACTCTAGGGGTCATTCTTGTTGTAGGACTTGTATGGTTGTCCTGGCTCTCACCAGCTCCATTACAGCACCTACGGCGATGGACCCATGATGACTTCCATCTACGCCCGTTGCCCGCTGACCACTCACATCCATTTATGCAAAACTACTGGTACCGATATGTACATGATACTGTAACAGCGAAAAATGTGACAAATTGCTATGTTTGTTCAGTAATGCTCACTCATAGTGAAGGACCTACGGTGTATGGCAGAGCTATGAATATCTTCTGCAGGTATAGGATATCAAAGTAATGTTTCACTTATATTTTCTTTTGTTTTTCATTTTATTTTTCTGTTGTTTTATTACTGTTATACCATGTTTGAAAATGTTTATTAATCAAGCTCTTAACGCTGCTTTTCGGACACGCAGTACAATGTTTCTCTCCCTTACCCAAACTATAGAGACAGAGCCTGTTTCCAGCGATGGCGATGAAGAAGACATATAATTCATAATGACGGCCGAGCCGAAAGCACCCGTGCAGGGCTCGGACCTGAAGAACCGGAATTAAATGTTTTCCAGGATAATGACAATGTGGTCTAAATGAAGGTTGTACCTAAAGTGCTTTTGCAACTTGTACAATGTTGATGCTTCTGATCATACTGTCATGATAAACAGGAGGGACTGTTAGGTTGAAGAAACAGTTGTTAATCATTTCTGTATGATCAGCAATGAGTGTAAATATATATGTATACGTTATTTCTTATCTTCTAGCCACATACTCTTAGCTATTGTACTCTAAGTAGGTGGTTAACAGCTGCCTACTTAGATAAGAATCTCACTTCCCTCTCTTGCGCCCCCCATTGACTATAAATAAAGAAGACAAGGGGAACCACCCTTTGTAACACATTCTGCTGTAGTTTGCATTGCAGAGAGTGTGGGTACCCTTGCAAGTAAAACTGTAACCTGTGTGTGTCTCATAAATGTGGAGTTGGGGTGGAAACGCCGGGCGCTTTCCCCAACAGGGACGTTTCTTAGGTTAGAAACTGCCGTCACTGCAGCCAACACTGACTTTTAAGGAGAGACACTCAGCTCTTCCTATGAGCAGATCCACCATGGTGCACAAAATGACAGTATAATTATTATTTTAGGTGACACTTCAAATGTTGCATTATTTCATTCTTTACAAAACGACATTTTTATAACAATGATGTATAACAATGTTAATGTGTTTATGTATAATTCATATTTAAATTAAAGTTCATATTTTAGTTAAAAGCTACACCTACAGTACGTATATGAACTTGAATTTGAATCCAAACCCTTTTTCGTTCTTCTTCTTTAAATTCAAATATAAATTTCAATGCCACAACCTGTTTTCAACCACAATTCAAATGTAATTCAGATTAACAAAATGAACTGAAATTCAAGTTCATATATGTATTCAAAATCCTGAATTTTAGGATACGTATTTGAGAATTTCATTCTCAAATCAGTTCTGAATGGTGCACATCCCTAGTTCATATGTTAAATCATGCATTTTTTTTTTCAGAGTGAATACACACTGACTGCTCAGATAAATAACGTCAAAAATAATTTTCTTTTGTTGCTTAAGATTTTTGCACAGTCCTATACTGTATATAACAACTCAAACATTTTTTTATGTTATTTGTTTTAAAGAGGCTGCAATGTGTAACATTAACATCTGTATAAAGAGAAGGTTAGGCTTTTGGCTGACAGCAAGCAAAATGCAACAAATTGTATAATAATAATAATAATAATAATAATAATGAATGATTTTTGTTTGATGTTTAGAAAAACATTTATGGAACAAAGCAGACAATAAGGTATCTTTGCTAATTTTATATTGACAAACAACTAAACTGTCAAAATTATTTTGCAGGGAATAATCTTACTGACATTATAATAAAGCAAATATGAAAATAGTTGGAATCTCATTTACCTGTGATTATGACAAAGGTTCCATTCCCGAAGGTGACCTCATGAAGAAACACAGCAGCACAATAATACACTGCAGAATCTGACGGCTCCACGTTAGAAATAGTGAGGTTAAAACTCCCCTCTGCATTCAGTAAGGAGTAACGTTTTATGCTTTTATATTCCTTGTAAAATTCACCAGGTACGTAGAGAAGTGCTTTCGCCATGGGCTGGGGCTTCCGACCAACAGCTTGCTTAAACAAAGTAACAAAAGTTGTTTCTCCTTGACAGAAGCATGTCAGGGTCACACTGTCTCCAAGCTGAACCCTCATCAGGTGACTGGGCTGAACAACATCTGTAGTCAGTGCAGTGTCTGCAAAAACAGAAAAACAAAAAAAATCATAATCAAATAAGACATATAATAGTAATCTAAATAACTATTAACTATGATGCAGATTAAATGGCCAAATTCCACTGATCACATCATACAGATAAATGAAAATATTAAAATCCCAAAATAATTTATATTATAGGGCCTTACTAATGAAAATGAGAAGACCAAAGAGTCTGAACATTTTTGTGCTTCCACTGTTTAGAATAAACTGCTCTGCTGCTAAGTGAGAGATCATGGTCGTGGTCGGGATGAAAGGGCAGGAAACAGAGAGGAAACAGAGAGACACACATCAGGCTGATCTGATTGGCTGTTCACATGGGAACTTAAGTAACAGTGAAAAAGCATTTTAATGTGCACTTACATGACGTTTATTAATTTACTCCTTAACATCCAGTTAAAATGAGAACAATTAGATAAACAGGAGCAGATACTGAGCATATAAAGTTCTTTGTACAGAGTGCTGAGATACTGTGGGAGAGCATTTGCTAATCATCTCTCTCAGACAAGCTCAGCACAGTATGAGTCTGTTATCTATCTGATATTAGACAGTCTCTCATACAGTAATAATAATTGATACTTTATTGGTCCCTGTGGAGAAATTGTCTTAACTTCTCTCTCAACTTGCTCTCTTTTTTTTAGAGTAAACAGAGTAAGTTGTCTGCGAAGGGCAGCCACCCATAGTGATGCCCAGTGAGCTGGGGGTTAAGGGCCTCGCTCAAGGACGCAGAGATGTGCTGTGGCTGGGTTTGAACCAGCGACCATCTTATTACAAGCACACAGGCATTAGATCTTCTAATCACACTTAAAAGGCAGATTAAATGTTCTTTCCACCATGCAAACAGAATGTAAATTGTAGCTTTACTGCTTAGATTTACATTCACACATTTGCATTTAAAACAAGCATTTTAAGTGATGTACATGAGAGTAAATGGTGAATCAGTTTATTTGCCACTCTACACATTACATTGGCGCCCATTATAAGTAACTGTACAGTGACATTGCAGTTCCTCAGTTGCTTTGATGCATTTCTGGAATCACCCTTAACATCTGCAAAACTGTAAGTGCATTTCCCAAAACAATTCGTGCAAACAGCACCACACAGATGGACTGTCTACAAAAAAAGTCATAGAGGCCACCAGCAGCCCGAATACCACACCGTAAGGCCGTATGTTAGGATGCTCTCTATGGCAGAGCGGTAGGAGGCCACCAGCAGCCCGCATACCAGACCGTAAGGCAGCATGTTAGGATGCTCTCTATGGCAGAGCAGTTGAAGGTCCCGATCAAGAAATCCGACAAGTTTCCCCAATAAGCCAGTAACCCCGCTTCATAGAACAGGCCACAGGACTGGTTTTGGTGAGATAGTCCGAGTAGTAGGTAGAAATCAGGATGGAGACTGAGTGTGGGTCTAACAGGTGAGCAGATGTAGGACAGAATGTAGAGCCCTCTGGTGGAGTGCCTGTGCATGACTGAATGTATGGTTTGGGTCTGATGGTCTGAATAGTTGGTAGAAATAGGCACCTTCCTACCTGATGTGGTAGGTCTAGATAAGGGGTCACCAACATGGTGCCCCAAGGATGCCCCCAATGACCACATGAGTTGCCCGTGGACCTGTTCTATAAAATAGCACAACTCACCAGCGAACATCATCTAAAATTTAATTTTGTCCTGTTTCTAATCTATCACATTTGCATTTATATAGATTTGAAATTGAATATAAAAAAGCATTTAAAACATGTTTATCATGCATGAAGTTTAGACATGTTTAGGAGGGCGTTTAAAACTGATATCAAACTTCGTATGGCTCAGTACCCGTGAAGTAGCTCTCCGTTTTAAAAAGGTTGGTGACCCCTGGTCTAGATCTTGCAAGTTTGTTTGTACTGGCTGTGTGAACATACTGTAGCACTGTTAAGAATATGCAACACAGCCTGAGTTGGGGATCTGCTGTATGCATCAGTAATATAATGCTTTGTCCTTTTCTAGGCTGTTCATTAAGACATAAAGCCTGAAAGTTTTCTGAATGGCATTAATGAAATTGAGCACTGCCCCCACCTGCTGGCCAATTTATTAAAACATTGAAATCGCTGTCTGCACAGGCTGACGTGTCATTTAAGTCTGATAATTTTCTATGAGTCAAACGGCAAGAAAATGACAAGAAGTTAAAAACATGGAGTTAGATGAAGGAGAAAAGATTACAAATTTGAAGATTATGAAATCAGGACATGTCAGCTAAGTCAGCCAAGGTGGGTCTTAAACATATGGACGGAAGTATGAGCGCTAAACTTAAACGGGTTCACTTGTAACCGCTGCCACCAAATTTCGTTAAATTGCTGGGGAGGTCCAGATACATGAGACAGGAATAGAAGGATTATTCTTTATTAATATACAGACGAGGGTTACAACCCTCCCTAGGGCAATAGAAGGGGATACCTGCCACGGGACATTCTAAAACGCTTAATGTGAAAATGCGTAACGCAACTTAATGTATTAAAACAGTCACCACAAATCACCAAATTTCTCGCGAATGTATCTGGCCATAAAGACTTACCTGACAAGAAATCAAAACCGAAATGCTAGGAATATGGACTTTAAGCCTTTTCTTTATGGGCGTCAATGGAGGGGAAAACGCTTGACGTAAGATGAAGTCCATATTCCTAGCATTTCGGTTTTGATTTCTTCCCTGGCATGGGTGACGGGTGCACCACGTTCCCAAAGCCACGTTAGCCTCGAGCGAACTGCCCGGAGAAACCGCTCACACCAGCGCTGCAACCCGATCTCCTCCCCTTTTAAACACACATTTCTATGGCGTTAAATTAGTGCCAAAAGTCGTGCGCATAAAAACAGAAAATCCATGCTCTCTACGCGCTCGCGATTGCACAGCACTCACTCACTCGCTCGCCGTTAAATTAGGGCCAAAAGTCGAACCACGCGCGTGCGTGTGCTCGAGTGCTGAAAACCCATCCCCTCTACGCGCTCGCGTCTGCACAGCACTCGCTCGCTCGAATTTCCCGCTTCGTCTTACCGTATATAAAAGAATGGGCCAATGTACGGTAAATTGCATTGTGAATAAAATTTCTTAATACAACATCACAAAACCAATTTAATAAATTCAAATCCTGGGAAGAACGCTCCTCAGATATTAGTTCTCGGGTTAGTGTTAGCAGACTATAGGCGAAACCACCTTAAGTGCTATCTGTTAATGTTTATTAAATTAGCATTAAAATGGAGAGGTTTATAATATCTTTTGTCCTTGTAGCTGCTAAATACACTCATTATTAAAGCCATAAAGTTGTCTGCCTACTACATTGGAATCTCCACTGAGTAAGTGTTTTTGATGGATTTTATTTAACTTTATTATACTCTGGTCCTTAGATCTAATGTCATACTTCTTCACTTATATTGTTTGTGAAAAGGTTTACCACGGTCAAACAGAGCAGCCACTACATCATCATACATGAACAAGCACCTCACAAAACAAAAACATTTCATTTTCATAATTAAAACTTTTGAATGGTAGGCCTAGTGTGTGGATCAGAGACAAGATCTTGACACCTCATTAACTATAATTTGTTCTGTGAACAGCTCAGATACCACCTTCTCGAAAGTCTTCTGCATAAAATAGAAATAGGATTCAGCGCGACTCCACTAAATTTGGATTACCTGGAGTTCCTTTGTCATCAGGAGCTGTATCTTCTGCAGGCCCTGTCTAATCACATTGAAGTACCTCCTGCTATCACCCTGGCTTTGCAAGAGCTCTTTGACCTTGTGAGGGCACATCTGGAACGTCCAGCCCCATGTGTCACACAGGAAGTCGCTGCCACCAATAGACGACCCAAGATTTTGATTGAAGAACAATGTTTGAAAGAAATGCTCCATACTCAACTTCCTGTGCCTTGCATAGCCACACTGATGGGTGTTTCAAGAAGAACAATCTTAAGAAGAATAAAAGAGTATGAGCTCTGTGTTAGGGAACTTGACAATTTGGTTTCTTCTGTCAAGAATGATCTACCAAATGCAGGCTACAGGATAGTCAATGCAGGCTGCAGTCAATGGGCTACAGGGTTCGGTGGAGAAGAGTTGCAGCCTCCATGCATAGGGTTGATTCCATGCGCATCATATAAAGGTTGTCAAGTCTTGGCTGTGTTGTACGCAGAATGTACCAGGGCCTTTGTCTCTAGTACACGTGGACACAAACCACAAGTTGATCCGGTTTGTATTACCAGCAAATTTATTTGGAGTAAACCCTGGGTGGATTGGTGTGAGGTGGTGGTGGGGCTTTGGAGAAGATTTCCTGCCGATCAACACTAGCAACTTATATCTATCTGTCATGGAGGTCTCGGGACTCACAGATATTCAGAGACATGTGGATAGTTTACCAGTGGTTTTCAGCAGGAAATAGTTATTACTACAAATTGTCACCCCCCCCCCCGCCCCCCACAGAAACTGGATCTGGCTATAGTGGGAAAATCTTTTTTTTTTTTTTATTTGTGAGAACTTGAAAGCAAAACAAAACTTGGAAAAAATATATGCTCATTCACCAATTTTCTAATCTGGGGTCTAAAGTGGTCAGGCTTGCAAGTGTATTTGGTTATTTGTCTATCCTAGCCTGTTGCAGTGTATATTTCCTGTATATTTTGCATGTAAAAAATGTTGTTTGTTATGTCAGTGCTTAATATTATCATGTAGTCTTCATGAACTTTCTTCATCTTGGCCAGGGACTGCATTTGAAAAGTAGCCACTTGACTAAAATTGGCACATTTTCAGAAATGCCAGCAACAATACTGATAATGAACACCCCTCTAACTGACTCTCAGTTGGTTTAGAAAAAAGACTTTTAAGAGAAAAGAAAGCCTTCCTTTGGTTTTGCATTTTTCTCTTTTTTGTTGGCTGTGCACAATATATTAGAAGAATACCTTACAATTATATTAGTTAAGAAATAACAGATTGCGTATATACAATATTAAGGTGATAACAACAACCCTCACTGTCTCTAGGTGCTGCTTCAGACAGGGCATTCTGCAGCAGGGACACCACCCGTCGTGCAGCATCCAGCAAATCTCCCTATCACAACAGCCCACATAACAGAATAACATTAGTGTATGATTCAGTAGGGCTAGTCCAGGTCTGGAAAGTAGTTGGGCCAGATTTTTAAACCAAGAAATTTAGCTGGGCCAGACATTTTCAGCGGCCCAGTAAGCAACAGGTAATGGCATTTTAAACAAACACAAATCAAGGTACATTATTTTAAAAAACTACAACTGAACAGAATCTGAGAGCAATATTTTTTTTCACTTCTGAAATGAGAAAAATATTTTGGTCGTATCTGACCTAGACGCATCCCAAAGAAAAAAAATGCCTATTAGATGGTAAACAGACATAAAGAAAAAGGGAAAAATCGTCTATAATCATCATCCGCTTATACTGTGGTGATCCATTTCACCCACACAGGCATGATCACCATTAGCGGTTTCCACATTATTGTCGAGGTGACTATTCACTTTACCTCTGCTTTCTCCGACATCTTCCTGATTCTGCCGCCAACAAGGGGCTCATAGGGTGGAGACTGAGGGTGTTAAACAGACCAATCTTTTGTCACTGAATGCAACAAATAATGTATTTATCTGTCAAAAGTCCAGCACCAGGAAAAGCAACAGAGTGACAGTAGAAACTGTAATAATAATGGAAGTGCGCCGCCCTACAGGGAAGGAGGAGTGATGGGAGTCCCGGTGGTGGCTAAGCGCGCGTGGGGAGAGGCGTCGTACTGTGAGGCTTCATGAACTTCCGATGGGGCAGTGCTGTCATACAGCGGGGAGCCTGAGAGGGGCACTGTGGCCGGGTGCGAGAGCCCTGGGTAATGAGTTGTAGAGCTGCGCAGTGTCACGATCGGGTACAAGCAGGCAGGCGATCGTGCGGGCAAGGCGTGCAAGGAGCAAGCGGACAGGCAAAAACGGGAGTTTAATTAGGAAGCGCGGACGGGGAAACATCTCACGCATACAAACATCAATGACAGACACTGGACTCAGGTAAGACACGGACTGAAATACACAGGACTGAGCAAATTAACTAGATACAGCTGGGTACAAATCGGGAGAAAACACGTGGGTAATCAGGGGGCGTGGCACACAGGAGGAGCGGACGAGCCGGGCATGACACGCAGGAACTGAGAGCCCAAGCTGTTGGACATTCCACTGGACTAGGAGACTGGGGTGAGTGAGGAGGAGCTCATTGACCACAAACTGGGATACTGGCTGTGTGTGAGCAATGGGGTGGAGATTAAGGAAAGACGTTAAATCAGCATGCAGTGTTGCCTGGAAACAACAACAAATATACTAGTGTCACTGTACTAAAACAATATCAAAATAATGCCTATTTTTTATTCATTTTACTTGTAGAGTGCAAAGTACAAAGGAAAACAAAGAGTAACTATGGCGAAATAAATCAAAGCATGTCCCAGAATGATGGGCCTGAATGGATCAGGACAGAAGAAGGCGAAAGTCCTGTTAACGAGGTGAGACGATGCAGACACAGGCCAGGATGTGGGTATAGGCGAGAACAAGAGGGAAGACGGGGGCCCGAGACTCAGCATGGGGACAGGTGGGGGAGGGGAGGCACGGGCTCACCTGGAGCTGCTCCCGGAGGTGCCGCTATGACTCATGGGTAACATGCCGGAATGGGACGGCACCTGTAGGCTGGACCAGTTGTCATGGGAGGGCAACATGGACAGACAGGTAGACGAGCTGTCTGAATAAGCAGCTGCAAGTATAAAACAATAAATGAAGCAGGTATGTGGTGGGCAGTGTTACAGCGTCCTTAATATGGTCAATACAGAAAAGGCATGTTATCATGTTATGTATATACTGCCTCCAGTTACTTAATGCCTAACTTTAATACATTGATTGATTTGTTCACTGCTGCAGCCTGTGTCAACTTTCCTTTCAGACAGATGTAAAGTCCATTCTGTTTTTGTTCTGTGTAGTTTTTTTTGAACAGCATATGGCTGAATTCTGTTAAACCTCAGACTGAAGAAAATTGTGTTAATTGAAAAGCAAATATCAAAAACTCAGTCTGCAGGAATGTTTTTCTAAATATTTCTGTGGACTTTTGGAAATTTCACGAAATTCCATTGCTCCATTACATAAACACTGAGTGAGATTTCATTCCCATTACTGCAACGTATGAAGAGGATTATGACTTATTACTTTAGGTTATCGGACTGAGTGAGTTTTCGAAATTTGCTCTTCGATAACTGAAGCAGTGCTGTGAATGCAGAGGTTATATGCGTCGCATATCAACAGAACTGTATGTTTATGTCTTGTCTTAATTATTTTGATTAAATGTCTAACTATTCCCAATATGTGTGAACATACTTGGCCAAATAAAGCTGATTCTGATTCAGTCAGAGGGTAATCGTCGGTGTGCTGTACTATCGTGGTGACCCACACAGAGAGCTTAGGACCATGATTTCAGTGTGTGCTTGTGTGAGGGGACAGGCAGGGCGGCGGCTCACTGGGTGATGCACTCCTGTGGGTATAGGGGCTGGGATAGGGGGCGGAGCAGTTACTCCTCAAGGAGGAGTAACAGTCACAGCCGTGGGGGGAGGAGAGGGAGAGGGTGCTCCCAAACTGGGGGTGTGGGTTTGATGAAGAGCAGAGAGACCCTGAGCCTGGGATGAACCAGCTGCCTACTGAAACGAAAGCGGATAAAGACAGAAACTAGAACCTCAAACTAAACAACACAAACAACAATATCAAGTTATATTCAATCATTAAACCGTTATATATTTAATCTAAACAATAGTAATAAATATCGTTCCGATTCAAAATATCATTTACGGGTGAATCTTATGACTTGCATTGGGAAACAGGAAACGGGCCAAGCTGCAGGGCCAGTTCAAAGGCATAGTGCGAGGCGCCCAGAAAGGGGGCGAGGTCTGGGCGGAGTCAGCTAAAGAAGAAAAAGGCCTGACCTTTTTCTGGATGCTGTGGACTGTGTTTGTGTGTGAGCTGCAGCTGCATGTTCCTTACATTTTTTTTATTAACACCAGCACCGTGAGGTTTGGCCTGGACTGGGTCCTGTCCTGCACGGTTGAAGACATGTTGACTGATGGTCAGCCCGTGTTCTGTTGGATCCCACAGAAAGGAAATGGGAATCCCGTTTGGATCGGATGCTGACAGTTGAAAAAAAACTCATGTCTGTGTGTTATGAAAGAATATCAATAAATGTTTCCGAAAGGGGATGACTCATTTGGTAATTATTTACGGCTTATGTTATGGCTGAGAAATTTACAGTCTTTACTAAAGTCTGACTTCTTTCGAGTCACCTTTAATATAGATTGGACACTCTCTATGCTATGTACAATACTTATATAGATGGTACATGTTTACTTGCTTGCACAGATGGTTGATTAGGTAATTAGTGTAAGTGTGTGTGTGTGTGTGTGTGTGTCCAATCGCATGTATGTCCAAGGTCCATAGTAAGTAATATACACTGATCAAGAGATGCCTGAAAGTGGATGAAAGAGGACATTAGTGGGTGTATCACTTAGTGTAACGGGTGCAGGAAAATGAGCAGGACTGCAAGCCATATAATGACCCACTGTCCTTATCTAGCTCTTAATACAGTATGCATACAGTGATGTATCTACAATGGACAGCTACTATAAGCAGATAGCACAGTACAGGTGCTTAATCTGTATGCTATTTCCATCCATCCATTGTCCAAACCGCTTATCCTACTGGGTCACAGGGGGTCCGGAGTCTATCCCGGAATCAATGGGCACGAGGCAGGGAAGAACCCAGGATGGGGGGCCAGCCCATCACAGCTCACACTCACACACCATTCACTCACACATGCACACCTACGGGCAATTTAGCTACTCCAATTAGCCTCAGCATGTTTTTGGACTGTGGGGGGAAACCGGAGGAAACTAGCAGCTTTGTGTGGTAATTGTTTGTATTAAAAATACATTGGATCAAGTCAAATTATTTTTATGAAGAATTAACATCTAAAAGCTGCTAGTAGACCGTGGGAAAATAATTTTTCTATTTTCTTGCTGCCATCTCGTGGCCAAAAGTAGGTATTGCAATTTCCATCATATGTAAGAGGGCCTGCCCATCAGAGTAATGTACATCCTGTGACATGTATTGACTATCAAGACAAACTGAAACACGGTGTATTAGGCTGTCAATGAGTACTGGACTAGGGTGAAAAACTGCCTGATAATCTACCTATTAACTAGAAGAGTACAAACTGGAGACGGATCCCCTAATACAGAGGGATTAACGTCTGTGCCACATCCAGAACCATTCAGTGTAGGAGTCTGGTGGTTCTACTGGATACTGACAAGTACCCAGCCCCTTTGTTCCCTCTGATAATCATCAGTCCTCCTCTGAATGCCTTCACCACTCTATTCCTGAATAGGTACACATTTAAATATGCTAGCAAGATCAAGGTATTGGGATAACTGTTAGGTTCGCTGTTAAGAGAGTTGCAGTGAAAACCATCATACACAGTGGCCCTTTCTGGATAAGATTACCTCCCTCTGATCTAACAGGTCAAGATCAAAGCAAGGTGCATTGCAATGTCTGACACCCAGCACACTACAGCATATAAAATACAGGTATCCATCGCCTTCCGCATTTGGAACCAGGACCACTTGTTGCAAGTCAATTTGGGCGTATCTCAAGTTATACGAGAGAGGCAAGACATTAAGGACAGTATACACAGTACTGAAATAATAATGTACATATTAAACCACAGCACTTAATAAACAGATACTGCACTTACATTTCACAAAAAAAAAATAAAGCACAGATTGCACTAAGAAATCAAAAGATGCATGTGCTAGCAAACAGTGGGAGCTGAGGAAGAAGCAGTGGTGAAATACTTTATTGTACAGTACAGTAAGTTTCTTTTTATAGAATGAAATAGCATACAGGGGGCGGCATGGTGGTGCAGTGGTTAGCACTGTTGCCTCACACCTCTGGGACCCGGGTTCGAGTCTCTGCCTGGGTCACATGGGTGTGGAGTTTGCATGTTCTCCCCATGTCGTCGTGGGGTTTCCTCCCGCAGTCCAAGAATATGCTGAGAATATGCTGAGGCTAACTGGAGTTACTAAATTGCCCGTAGGTATGCATGTATGAGTGAATAGTGTGTGAGTGTGCCCTGTGATGGGCTGGCTCCCCATCCTGGGTTGTTCCCTGCCTCGTGCCCATTGCTTCCGGGATAGGCTCCAGACCCCCCACGACCCAGTAGGATAAGCGGTTTGGACAATGGATGGATGGATGGAAATAGCATACAGATCTTATAAGCACCTGTACTGTGCTATCTGCTCATAGTAGCTGTCCATTGTAGATACATCACTGTATGCATACTGTATTAAGAGCTAGACAAGGGTCATTATATGGCTTGCAGTCCTGCTCATTTTCCTGCACGCGTTACACTAAGTGATACACCCACTAATGTCCTCTTTTATCCACTTTCGGGCATCTCTTGATCAGTGTATATTATTTACTATGGACCTTGGACATACATGCGATTGAACGCACACACACACTTACACTAATTACCTAATCATCCATCTGTGCAAGCAGGTAAACATTTACCATCTATGTAAGTATTGCACATTGCATAGAGAGTGTCCAATCTATATTAAAGGTGACTCAAAAGAAGTCAGACTTCAGTAAAGACTGTAAATTGGCAGCCATAACATAAGCCGTAAATAATTACCAAATGAGTCATCCCCTTTCGGAAACATTTATTGATATTCTTTCATAACACACAGACATGAGTTTTTTTTCAACTGTCAGCATCCTTCTCGATTGTCAGAAGCTCTGCGCTAGAGGGAGGTTTACTGGTCTTATACTCTTCTGGCACCTTGTGTGATTCCTGACTTGGGACATCAGTTTGGCTCCTTCTGTATGTGGTTTACATTGTATTTGTTCTTTAAAGTTGCCCCTTCAGAATTAGACAGTGTAACCAGCTTGCCACATATTGCCTGGATGACATAAGGTCCGGTAAAATCCGGTTCCGTTCTTCCTCCTTTCCGTCCCCGCTTCCTCATGTTGAACAGAAGCGCCTCATCTCCAACATGATAAACTGTGTTTTGGTACCTCTTTTGTATTCGTTTACCACATGCCTGCTTCTGTTTTTCCTGTGACTAGGAGATGTTTTCAGCTGTTGTTGCTTATTGTCTCAACTACTTTATTTTTTTCATCAAAAAACGTGCCGTAGCTTTTCTCATCGGGAAGAATAATTGTGGAAAGCTGAAGTGGAAAAACATTCATAGCAAATTATTATTATTCACAGATCATTATAAAGAGTCATTTTCTAAAAGCATTAAGAACAATGTAATTTGCTGTTTCAAGATATGTTTTTAAATAACTACTTGTCAGTCATAAGAAACTCTTCAACACACATGATCCGATCTTGCCACAAATCATTTTTAATCTCACTTTTGTTGCCAGCAGTTCAGACATTAATGGCTGTGTGTTGAGTTATTTTGAGGGGACATCAAATTTACAGCATTATACAAGCTGTACACTGATTACTTTACATTCTATCAGAGTTTCATATCTTTAACGTTGTCCCTTGAAAAGATATAATAAAATATTTACAAAAATGTGTGGGGTGTACTCACTTTTGTGAGATACTGTATATTAAGGGATTGATTGTCAATAATATCAGTAATTCCTGATGTAATGTTAAAAGAATAGAGCCTGTCTCACACAGTTCTAAAACAACCTCAAAAACAGACTTACCATTTTATGTCATCATTCGTTTTCTCATCCAGGCCATTGGTTTGGGGATGATATGCAGCAGTGATCAACGGCAGAACAGGGGCTCTGAACGCAGTATGGATTAAAAAGGAATTAACCATCTCTCTCAATATAAAATTAGGATCATTTATTCTCTACAGAGGCCCCCATAGAATAGTGCATCCATCCCCTCACTCATGTTTAGACAGACGTAAGGCAACAGGCCAATGACATTCAGAACAGCAACAACATCAACAATTGTACAGCTAGTTTTAAAATTTAATAAAAAAGACAAACCAATTAGGTAATATTAATGAAATTATTAAAATGTGCAGATTAATAGTCAGAAATAATTTGCGATTTTAAGAGCAGAAAGGATACATTAAAACTCAATTACATTTATCCCTTAATAATATAAAAAGGTTTTTGAATTTTACATCATGATAAATGCGAACTATATGTGATTACTAATTACTGTTGACTAATTTCCTGTCTGGACGTTTCCCTCCTCATTGTTAAAAGTCATTATATGTCTGGGTGCCAGTCAGTGGAAGCACACAGACATGTTGGCCAGCTGTCATATTCATTCAGCACCAGCCCATCAAGTAGAGAATTCAGCACCACGGACAGTGACCTGTGTTACAATGACATCAGGTCATTGGCTCTAAATATTTTTCTAGAAATAACTAAATGGCTCTATTGTAGAAATTTCCAGCCAGAGTCTTGTGGTGCGTTCGTTTTTCTCTCGGAACTTGGAAATTCCAAATTGGGTGACATCACATCCAACAATCTCCCGTTCAAGCTAGCACAACTCGGAACAAACATGGCTGCCTCCATTAATACGCTGCTGTGTTGTTGCTTTATATTTTAGCAGTTATGGAGTAAGATTATTATTTCAGACAAATAAACAAGAAACAGGAACTAGTCAAACCACATTAAAAGCTTTATAAAGTATTTTAGTACATTCATAGCGATATTCTTTTTTCGAGAGGCAAACAAACTACAAACAAACCAAAAACACTAACAAGTCTGGTAAAAATCTGATATTGCATGTTAGGATACTGTTTACGGTCACAATATGGTATTCTCTAAATCGAACACGTGCAATTACATTAATAATTACTAATAATTATAAATAATAATAATAATAAATGGGCGGTATGGTCGTGCACTGGTTAGCACTGTTGCCTCACACCTCTGGGACCCAGGTTCAAATCTCCGCCTGGGTCACATGTGTGTGGAGTTTGCATGTTCTCCCCATGTCGTCGTGGGGTTTCCTCCGGGTACTCCGGTTCCCCCCCACAGTCCAAAAACATGCTGAGGCTAATTGGACTTGCTAAATTGCCCGTAGGAATGCATGTGAGAGTGCATGGTGTGTGTGAGTGTGCCCTGCGATGGGCTGGCCCCCCATCCTGGGTTGTTCCCAGCCTCGTGCCCATTGCTTCCGGGATAGGCTCCGGACCCCCCGTGACCCAGTAGGATAAGCAGTTTGGAAAATGGATGGATGGGATAATAATAAATTTAACAAAATAAACATTTTTAAGGATTTGTAAAATAGAATTAATGTTGAGTGTGTAAGCCGCCATGTTGAAATTACGTCACAGGGGCAACTCGGACAAGAAGATTCTGTCAGACATTAACGTCATAAAAGAGGCGTTTCTAATGGGAAGTGATGTTTTTCGTGACGTTTTTGTCCGAGTTGGAGTGAAATAATCAAACGCAGCATGTGTTCCTATTTGAAGAGAATATTCTATTTTTATTCTAAGGAACTACAGAAAATCAGCTCTGCATGTGATCTCCCCTTTACTGCTCGAGCAGGGCACACGCACATCAACAAGTGTCAAGGCAGCAAGTGCATGCAAACAACTTCTCAGGACGGTTACAGTATAGGACCTTCAGAAAGAGCCAGACTGCGGCGTCATTCAGAGATTCCATTGTCTAAGGCTTGCACTAAAACATTACAGCATATTTAAACAAAGTAGCATGGCACCTGTGTCAGAATCCCTCCCTGCCTTGTTCTGTTCTCTCTTTGTTGTCCCCATTTAGCCAGCACATGTCACTGGCCATCCTGACTCCTCTTTTGATTGTGGGTTTTAAGGATATCAGTGGGTCTGTGTTTTCATAATTGTCCCCCAGGCCACCATGCTGCTCAGCCCTTGATTCCAACTACAGTTGCAATCAGGTGGTTCTCAATCTACTAGGACTGTATAACAGGATTGGCCACCTGTTCTACCTTTACTCGTTCAGCCGCATTCATGAGTCTGGCCTATAGGTTATTCAAATTTTGTCCTGCCAAATTTACCGGACAGGAGGTGGACACTGCAAATGAATGTGTGAATACTCCAATACCTACATCTTTACAAGTTACCTGAAGTGGTTTGGTAAATGATTGTGAGGTTGGAAGTCCTTCTTGATGTCTGTTTGCAGCTCATCCACCAGCAACTGCACGAGTTGTCGCTCCCAGAGGGAATCCCACTCTCGGTCCGCTGGAGGGTCCATCTCACTGTAGCTGGAGTATGTTTCCATCAGTCACTTGGCGTGGGGCTCACAGAATTTACCAGGCTCCTGTTTAATCTGACGCACCTTAGTCCAGTCCATGCATCTGGGGAACTTCTCTGAAAATCTCTGGCAGATTCTTTGCAGCTATACTTGATATTGGGTACTTGCCGCAACTAAGTAATGGGTTGTTGAATCAAAGTCCCGTTCCATGTCAAAAATAACCCCATTTTAGGGTTTTGTTAAACAACTGGTCTAATTTGGATGCAGAGGTTCTGCACGGAAGGCCCAGTCTCTGAAGGGCTGTGGCATAGCGAGGCCTGTTCTGCCTGGAATCCGGCAGGTCACTGGCAACATCCCCCAACTCCTTCATCTATAAGGTCGGGAAACCAGAACGTTTACTCCCCCTTATGGATAAGGACATACCAACGTTGGGGCAACTCCTGCTGCCTGAGTCTTCAACCAAGTCCAAAACAAAAGTATACAATGTTAGGAAGGGTAATTCAATGGTATGAGACTGAAACTAGAAACTGTAAATCGGATGGAGTTAAATAGCAATACTGTGGAAGAGGCATGGGAATTTTTTAAAAGCACATTGTTGCAAGTGCAAAAGAACTTCATACCCGTTTCCAGAAAAACTAAATCTAGGAAACTGCAACCAAGCTGGTGTCATGACCTGCTTGTACGATCCTCGTGTGTGCCACGCCCCCTCATTAACCATGTGTGCTGCCCCGATTGTAACCAGCTGTTTTCTGTCAGTTTGAGTAGTCCTGTGTATTTAGTCCACATTCAAGTCTGTTTCCCCAGTCCTGTCATTGAAATCTCTCGCTGTTGGTACCTGTTTTCATCAATAAACCCTCATTCCCGACTCTCCGTTTCCCGGATCCTTGATTCCTCGCTTCCTGCCTGTTCGTCCAGCACGCGATGTCACAGGTGGTTTACTACGAAAATTAAGAATAAAGTCAGGAGCAAAAGGGCTTTCTTCCACAAATGGAAATTAACTAATGATTTCAAAATAAAGCAGGAGTATCTAAGTCTACAGGTTTAGTTAATAACAGTTATAAGGATGACGTTAAAAGTTTCTTCCAATATTTTAACTCCGAAAGAGCTCTAAAAGCTGAAAATCACTCATTTGCAGGATAGTAAGGGCCTTATAATTGAAAATGAAATTGATATAAATGAGTTTAATGATTATTTTACAATGGCTGTTCACAGTAGAATAGCTTACCACCATTTAGTACAAATACAACGATGTCTATGACCAATATATGTATAACTGAGGCTGATGTGGTACAAAGCCTAGCTAAGCTCAAAATAAATAAATCGCAAGGCCCTGATGGCATCTTATCTATAGTTTTAAAAGAGATGAGGGGTATTATTAGCCAACCTTTAACTTTACTATTCCAGAAATCATTATCTGCTGGTGTGGTATCTTCTGATTGATGTTAGATCATGTCTCATGTCCAGAGAGGCTACAACAGGATCTGGATTTAATTAGCGACTGGGCTCATACGTGGCAGATGAAATTTAACATAGATAAATATAAGGTAATCCATGCAGGGAGCAGAAATATAGTAAATATAGTAAAGTACAGATATTTTATGGGTTCCACTGAAATAAAGGTAGCTGATTACGAGAAAGATCTCGGTGTGTATGTTGATACTTCCATGTCCCACTCTTGCCAGTGTGGGGAAGCATTAAAAAAAGGCAAAAGGATGTTGGATTAAACTCCACACACCTAGAGATGTAAGTCAAGAGAAGTGATGCTACGATTATATAATTCCTTGGTAAGATCCCACCTAGAATACTGTGTGCAGGTTTGGTCACCATACCTTCAGAAGGACATTGCTGCCTTGGAAAAGGTGCAACGTAGGATGACTAGAATGATTCCTGCACTTAGAGGAATGTCTTATGAGGAGAGGTTCGCTGAGCTGAATCTGTTTAGCCTCAAGCAAAGGAGACTATGGGGGGACATGATCCAGGTATATAAGATTCTAACAGGTCGGGATGCTGTTCAGCCAAATGACCATTTCAATATTAATTTAAAATACTAGAACTCGTGGCCATAGTGGAAATTAGCTGGAGAACATTTAAAAATGAATCTGAGGAAGCACTTCAATTCAATTCAATTTTATTTATATAGCGCTTTTAACGACATGCATTGTCACAAAGCACTTTACATTTAACCGGCCAGAACCCCACCAAGCAAGCCTGAGGCGACAGTGGCAAGGAAACTCCCTCTAGCAGGAAGAAACCTTGAGTGGAACCTAGACTCAGAAGGGGACCCCATCCTCCTCTGGGCGACCAAGGAGCATGAAACTGCATTTACATTGACATTCATTAGAGTTCATATAGTTATAAAGTCCCAGTTGGTTTCATGTAGTTATATCCAGGAGTCCAGGTGCGGGTTCACACGGTGTAGTCGGCTCGGTATCAGCTCGAAAAAGAGAAGATGGAGAAGAGTTATTGCCCTACACCTAACCGGCAGGACTAAAGCAACTATGACAGCCTGCCTAAAAGAGTGACCTGGAAGGAAGCACAGGCATGAGGGTTTACAGAGGTTTTGGCGTCAAGCCACCTCCCATCCACAGCTTAAGTGATCGGCGAGAGTGGCAGGACGACAGCACCAATCCCCCCTTTCCCCTTCAATCTCAAATAACTATGAACCTCCAGATTTCCCATTCACCTTAGAAAAGAAGATTTAACTATCCAAAAGACTGGCGAAAGAGGTACATCTTAAGCCTTGACTTAAAAGCAGAGATTGTGTCTGAGTTCCGAACACTAATAGGAAGTTTATTCCATAGCTGTGGTGCTTTATGAGCAAATGCTCTTCCCCCAAAGGTAATGTTCTTTATTCTGGGTACGGATAGAATACCTCCATCTCGTCATCTAAGTGTATGATTCGGAACGCAAATGAGGTCACTCACATACTGCGGTGCAAGACCATTTACAGCTTTATAGGTTAAGAGCAGTGTTTTGTAGTCAACACGAAATCTAACTGGCAGCCAGTGCAGTGAAGATAAAATTGGGGTAATATGATTATATGTTTTAGTTTAACTATTGCTAGTAGCGGTTCAATCAATGCTGGGAGCATCGCTGAATAATTTTGATGGAACAGGGTCTAGCATACAAGTAGATGAATTTGAAGATAAAATTAAGTACATCAGTTCTGACTGGTTAACCAATATTCAATATTCAAAATGTTCTGTTTAATTGAGCATATTTTTGGTCAAAAAGTTTCATAAAGTCGTCACTGGAAAATAACCAGTGGTCTGGTTATTAGTCAGCTTGGACACCATAGTAAATAGGAATCTAGGATTATTTTTGTTTATTTCAATTAGTTCTGATAGATACTAGATGATTTGGCGGCACTAAGAGCCTTTTTGTAGCTACCCATAGCCTCTTTCCATGCTAGTTCGAACACCACTAGTTTAGTATGATGCCACTTACATTCTGTAAGGACATAAAACTTATAGGTCCTGCAGGCCCCAACTCTGATCAGCCTGCATCAGTCTATTTCAGAGCTCCGCTGGCCCAGGCAAGACTGGACTCAACTCGTCAAACCACCCCTTTTAAGGAAGGCAAATGCCTGCCGGCTCCTGAGAGACTGGATAGGAATAACTGGAGCAGCACAGAAAAAGCAAGACCTTTCACCCCCGGAGTGACCAGAGTTCCACAATCAATCCACAGCAACAACAGCTGTCAGCCTCCAGACACAGACACCTTTTCCACTATAAACAGGATAACTCAGCACACATAGATGTTAGGGACAAATACACGCATGTTTGGTCTCGTTTGAATAGGCATGAGACGAGGAGTATTATACTCTCAGATTTAAGGCAGTATAGCTTTTCCTAAGAGAAATACAGAAACTTCGGCTCAACCCACCAAACTGAGAGAGATTCTCTCATGGTAGAACAAGGGAATTACAACCACCCCCTAAAGTGATCTGATTGGCTGGGGACTTGAGAACCAAGGTCAGCAATGCCCCTAAAATTAACCATTGACCGAAATTAGTCAGTCTTCAGAAACATGCCATCACCTGGTCTGGATACTTAAGGAAGGGCTTCAGAAGTAGTCGGGGAGTCACTCTGTAATCAGAGCTCCCGCAGAGAACTGGGTGAAAGTCTATCTGTAGTCAGATACTTTCCACAGAACTTTGTTCACTCTCAGCTGAGGAATGTGATTGTTTAATATTGTATTTGTCCAAATGTATTTACAAGTATGTGTCCACATGTCAATAATTGTATATTGTAGTATTTTTAATAAATGTTGTTTCGATTACTTTATGACTGTCTGATTTGCTAACTTCTTCATAAACTTTCCAGATTGGACTTCTATCCTTATTAGGACTATGGTGGTAAATACTATCTTGCAGCCTCTGGGTTAAATCCCATTTATTTATCCGGGTCCCAAACTTGACTGCCCAAGTTAAGTTAGGTGGATACCAAAACTACACCTCTGGAGTTCGCACACGCTGATGACAGGTACCGGTCTACCCTCTGAGGGGCGTACACACTATGTTCCTAGGCACCGGGCATAGTCCCTGAGACGCTCACATGGTAAGACAATGGGTGGCATCGGCGGAGGCCCAAAGTAAACCTCGTACAACCTTTTTTATTTTTAACTGAGCAATTTTCTCTAGTGGAATTAAGCATAGATGCTAAATAATCCGTAATGCTATCAAGTTCAGCAGAATTCGACATTAGTTTGGTTGAAAACGATAGCTCAGGGAGGTTATCGATAAAGTTACTTGCTGTATTTGACGTGATTGTACGTTTGGCGAGTCGGGGGGCTAATATTTTGAGCAAGGGAAATATTGAACGCAATAAGATGATGGTCAGAGATAATACTGGACTGAGGCAGTAGAGTTGAATACATGATATGAAGACAACTGGATCACAACTGGATCACGGGGGAATCATAAGCAGGGAAGAACACACAGGCAAACAGCAGCAGCAACATTAAAGGCAGGACTGAGAAGCACATTTATACAAGGCTAAGCAGGGAGCAAACTAGAGGCACCTGAAATGAGTAACACAAGGGCAGGAAGGAGAGGTAAAACAAACGCGGAACAGGCATGGCACGTTATACCACACTAGGGTGGAAACGGGAGGTTCAGGAGGGCAGGGTGTGGCAGGGATCCGTTTCAAAATTTAATTTTGGCTTGTACAAACCTTGGTAAAAGCTGCAAAAGATCGATCAACCACTTTCTGAGCTATTGTCTTAACAAACAAAGCATCTGTTGGGGTGGCGGTGTCTGGGGAATACCATGTGTAATACACCTTGTGAAGATTTATATGTAAAACAAAATATTTTTTGATTCTATCACACATATAGAAATTATCCATCCATCCATTTTCCAAACCGCTTATCCTATTGGGTCGCGGGGGGTCCGGAGCCTATCCCAGAATCAATGGGCACGAGGCAGGGAACAACCCAGGATGGGGGGCCAGCCCATCGCAGGGCACACTCACACACCATCCACTCACACACACACACCTACGGGCAATTCAGCAACTCCAATTAGCCCCAGCATGTTTTTGGACTGTGGGGGGAAACCGGAGTACCCAGAGGAAACCCCACAACGACATGGGGAGAACATGCAAACTCCACACACATGTGACCCAGGCGGAGACACGAACCCGGGTCCCAGAGGTGTGAGGCGACAGTGCTAACCACTGCACCACCATGCCGCCCCTTATAGAAATTATTCTAGGTTTAAATAGTAATTTAGCTGAGTAACTAGGCTGAAATTCTAGATAGTTGCAATTTTAAGAATTATTACTATTATTCACAGCTTTTAAGCATGCAGTTGGATGACGGATGGATGGATATTCAGCCACCAGAAATGCCAATTGTTGTTAAGAGGATCAAAGTCTGCAAAGTAGTATGCAGGGTTTAAGGCCAGAACACAGCATACTCTCCGACAGAAAGCATAAAGTTCACTGGGGGAATTTCTGTGGCCACTGCCTGAACAGCATGTGTGGAGAATGTTTATGAGGGTCGAGCCATGCAGAGCTGCTGGCCCTGGCATGTAATGATGAATCACAAATCAGTTAAAAATCGGTGCAAATGCATGAAGATTTAAACCGGCTGATGTGGAAAATGAATCACTATTGTAGGAGTACTTCACAGTACTTTAACAGAAAAACTGGTGTAATATTACATTTGATTTCACAATGTGAGTTTGACGTCAGATGTCACTGCGTATCACGTCGACATCGTACGTCAGTTTTTGGTTTTGAGCGAACGCGAGATGATGAATGAATTTGAAACTGAGGACGGCACAGTGGTTAGTGCTGGCTTCGGTCCAGGGCCCTTTCTGTGTGGAGTTCGCATGCTCTCCCCGTTTTCGCCGGGGACTCCAGGTTCCTCCCACGGTCCAAAAGCATGCAGGATAGGTTGACTGGTGAGTCTAAATTGGCCCTGTAGTTGTGTGAGTGTGTGCGACCTGCGGTGTGTAGGTGACTGCCTGGGCTTGGTTCCTGTCTGCGCCCCTTGTTCCCGGGATAGGCTCCGGTCTCCCCCGCGATCCCAGTTGGGATTAAGTGGTTTCAGAAAATGGATGGATGGACGCACTGCCCGATCTTCAATTGGCGGTGTGGCAGCATATTAGCTTTCCGGTAATCACAAACGAGGAGGAAACAGCGAGAAAAGCACAGACAAGACATAAACTGCATGCAAACATTGTAATAGACTGATAACATACACAAACAGGTCCACTGGCACCACCGTGAGCTGAGTGAAGATTATTAAAAGGGCAAAGCACGCTAAAAAGCTGCACATGCAAACCTTAGCTTATTTATTTGATTTATTTTTTTTTATTTACTTATTTTGATTTGGGATTTTTTTCAACAGTATTTTATTCAAATTCAGTTGCACTGTTCACAACAGTGTCAACAGTTCAGAAAGATAAATATAAGAATATTTTTGAATATATTTGTCTGCAGCTCATTCTGCAAAAAATGAGAAAATTGAACTCAGAATCGTGAATCGTATCAAATGGTGAGTTGAATGTATCGTTACATCCCTAGTTCTTACAGTAGTACTATGGTATGGTGGAGCCACATGACAGGAAGGCAGTACATTGCGAAGTCTGTTAAGAACATCATTCGCACTGAACTGCCCTCCATTGACCAGCTGTACTTTAACTGCCACAGTAACAAGGTTCAGTCTATAATCCAGGACTCTGACCACCATCCACAAACACTGACTAGCAGATTCATGAACAGCTTCATTCGCCAAACAATTCAAACCTGCAGCTTTTGCATCCCCTGTAACAGTCATTTCCACGGCAGCTGCACTGTACAGCTGTTACTGCACTTTATCCACCACTGACCACGTATCATCCAGTTTTGTCCTGCTTTGTATCGCACTGTTTCTGCACCATGTTGTCTTGTACTCCCTTGTGTTGTTATGCACCATCTGTGTTGTTCTGAGCAGTGCCATGATGCAATATTACAAAAAGATCTTGAGGAAATGCAGAGTTCTGGAGGAGATTCTCACAGATCATGGCATGTGTTTATACTGAAGAAACTGTACAAATTGCTAGACATAAAACACAGGACTGGCAACTGTGGTACGTTTTAACACCTTGATAAAAAACTTAAAATCCATAGTAAGTAGGACAACCTCATAGAACCTTTACTAGTCATTGTTCAGAAGATTAACACGGATTAAAAACCATTACTATGAAAGCACGCTAATCAGTTAAGTTGATTATGTGGAGAGAGAGAAAAAAAACTGTCTTTGAAAAAGATCAACCATAGAACGAAGCTGCAGCATTGACACCCCCTAGTGGTGATTTGAAGATAGTTCTGTCTGTAGCAGCTAAGCAGTAGATTTGGCGTCAGGTGCCATGACAAACTCAGTGCTGCTCGGTTTGAACGGCAGAAGCACAAAAATAAAGGGGGCATCTACTGCACGCCCCCCACCCTTGAAAATGGTACAAATTATCATGCAACAGTTTTCTTAAGTAAGTCTTTTTGGGCGTCTGCAGAAACCTCCACGATGCGATTGCCCTGATTAAGAAGTGCGCAGCGGATACAATTTGGGATGCATCGTTCATCCGATTTATTAATATATAATTATTAGTATGTCTATATTATTTTAGAAACGTTACTTGACGAATATTTTTCATTGAGATTGATTCCCCGTTTAAAATTTTGGTGACACTTCATATTTTTTAAGAGAGACAGACAATTTGACGCATGCAATTTGCAGAAATATGTTGTGCCGCTATAAAGTACACAGGCAGCATGACAAACATAAGTACTCACTGAAGCCACGACATACGCCCGGCTGGCCCCAGCGGTACCCCTAAGAAGAAGGCTTTTTTCACAACCCACGACCATCACGAGGGCAAAAAAAACTGAATAGCCTAGAATTTAGTTAATTACAAGGCACATATTTATTGGAGCAAGAGCTCTAACATAAAACTACCTTGTAATTATAAAGTATTATGGCTGTGAACAATGTACAAACAGGCACAGAAAGTAAAATACTCCAAAAATGCAAAGAACCTAAATATTTTTGTTTCCACCGATTCACTCTTGATGTGTTAGGAGTCACAGTTCAGTAGCCTATTCTTCAGTATCTGCATTTAAGACCACCAACTGCTCTTTCTCCTCCTTCGCTCGTCGGCTCAGAGTATTGGACTTGGTAAGTAATGTTGCCCTTTTGGTTCCAGCAGCACTCTCTGCTTCCTCTGCCATGTGCTCAGCATCCTTTTGTAAACTCTCACATACACTTTCCAGTGAGACTCTCTTCCTCTTGAGTTCCTCAAGTTTTCTTTTTTGCTTTTCGCTCATCTTTCACCTTTGGTCAGAGGCGCTTTGGTTGCTCCCCCACACACTCTGACATGGTCGCATATAAGCCTCTGTGCAACAACTGTTTCCTCTGATAAGTTGCAGGTCTCCACCTCTATTCGTTCCACTTCGGCTTGCCCATAGGACAGCAGCAGCAAGTTCTTGCAGAACATCCAGAGGTCAGGATAAGGCCCACTAACTTTTTGATGTAAAAAGACATCAACTTTGGATGGTGCTGAAGGAATGAAGGATATAAAATCCAAGCCTTTTGCCTCATTGTGCAGGTGATTATCAGACTGCTGGGATATTGCATCACCTGTAATTACATTAATTACAGTAGATTAGATGCAGATCAACAATGTCAATACACAGAATCACATGTAGAATAGGAAAGTGATTTATAACCCAATTTTCCTATGATACCATAAATGTGCAATCATTTTAATTTAATCTTGAGATATCTCTAGGCTCATCAAAGAAAATATAACTGGGCTGATGCTTCTTTTCAAACACCAAGAGTCGGTCTTCTAAATACTGCTAAAATCTACGTGTTAACACTATTCAGTTCAGGGACGGATTATGGGTTGTGTGGGCCCCTGGGTAAAACGTTCGCGAGGCCCCCCCCCACCACCACCACCTGCACCACCACCACAACCACCACAAGTCAAGGGCCCTTGGCAGCCAAACACCCTCCCTATAGGGTCAGGGGACCTTGTAGGCAGAGGATCAAAGAATGTAGGCCCTCTAAAATAGACAAACGAAAATACATTGCTGATAAGCGTTGCAAATTGTTTTGGGCTTGGGGCCCACGGGCCCCCTGCACCCCAAGGGCCCCTGGGCAGCGGCCCCGCTAACCCGGTTTGTAATCCGTCCCTGATTCAGTTAGATGTGAAAAAAGAAAAGCATAATTTAAAAATAATATTCTGAACTATCCTATTCTTATCCTATGATTTACCAGCAGATATCCTGCCTGCCAACCGATTCTCCTGCGCAAACTTCTGCATGAGATTTCTCCTTTTCTGCTGGCAGTTATCTGGCTGGTGTGCATTTTGTTTGGGTCCAAGCACGTCATCTCATGTACAATCGAGTACTTCAGAGGGCATTTATCCAAGGCCTTTTTGCACATTTTTGAGAGCACAATCTGGCAATTTTTTTTAATCTGAAGGACACCAAGGTCACTTCCACTGCCTTTGGCTCCTGACTGTCTCTGACAAAAAGATGGTTTGTCAAATTTCCAGAATCTTTCTGCACACTCAGCCCAAGGTTAACACTACCTCAGCTGTACATATCAAACCAGCTCAAACTCCATGTTATTCACATATTTTTTACTTCACAATTGTTTGATACATTTGTATGTAAAGATACCAGTGAATTCACAGAAGTCCCACCTTGATGACAGCCATTCCTATATCCACCTCCTTTGGACTGAGCCAGAGTTTTTGCCTGTACAACAGCTGTACATGTTGCTACACAACACTTAAACATTCTATTTCCTCAATGAACTATTTTTTTTGCAGCAAAAGCCATGAAGCAGCAATAAAATCTTTAAAATATGCTTACCAATAAATATGGTTCTCCCATTTAAACACATGTAAAGATAAACCATGGATATTTAAAAATCATGGGTTCGTTAATGAGTTTAAATGTTATTGAATGGCTTACCTTAAACTTCTCCAGTAAGTCTTCAGCGGTGGAGTGGCTCATGTACTGTGATCCCAGAACCAGGACTGCACTCGAGAGCCATTCTCATAATTCACCCAATACCTGACATGCACATCCAGTTGTTTTCTTTTGATGGTCCTGTTCATACTTACGTCAAACATGACAACGAAGCTCCCTTTTAATATATGGAGCGAGTCCAAATCGCGCAAGAAAAGCGGTTTTATCTTTACCACAAGTGACCCTGCGAGTCAGGGAACATCACCCTGGAGACGGTGTGAATGTCATCATTGGACGTATAGGAGTGATGTCGGCAAACCGTTTGCAAAGCCCATAGCACTTCTGCTTTCAGTGTGGGTTGAGGAGGATGTACTGAAGGCATTATTTGTCATGGGATCCGGAGACACTGCCAAAACGGGTGTATGCCTATCTTTAGAGGTTGTACTTATCTCCACTGAATAAACATTTGAGGAAAATTTTTAGGTTAAAATCTGGGCTTATTCTATACTGAACAAAAATATAAACGCAACACTCTTGTTTCTGCTCCCATTTTTCATGAGATGGACTTAAAGACCTACAATTCATTCCAGATACACAATATTACCATTTCTCTCAAACATTTCTCACAAATCAGTCTAAATGTGTGATAGTGAGCACTTCTGCTTTGCTGAGATAATCCATCCCACCTCACAGGTGTGCCACATCAAGATGCTGATCTGACATCATGGGTAGTGCACAGGTGTACCTTATACTGCCCACAATAAAAGGCCACCCTGGAATGTGCAGTTTTTTGCTTTATTGGGGGTCTGGGGACTCAGAACCGGTCAGTATCTGGTGTGACCACCATTTGCCTCATGCAATGCAACACATCTTCTTCGCATAGAGTTTATCAGATTGTCAATTGTGGCCTGTGGAATGTTGGTCCACTCCTCTTCAATGGCTGTGCGAAGTTGTTGGATATTAGTGGGAACTGGTACACGCTGTCGTATACGCCGGTCAAGCACATCCCAAACATGCTCAACGGGTGACATGTCCGGTGAGTATGCTGGCCATGCAAGAACTGGGACATTTTCAGCTTCCAAGAACTGTGTACAGATCCTTGCAACATGGGGCCGTGCATTATCTGTCTGAGTGGCTGGTCTCAGACGATCTTGGAGGTGAACCTGCTGGATGTGGAGGTCCTGGGCTGGTGTGGTTACACGTGGTCTGCGGTTGTGAGGCCGGTTGGATGTACTGCCATATTCTCTGAAACGCCTTTGGAGACGGCTTATGGTTGAGAAATGAACATTCAATGCACGAGCAACAGATCTGGTTGACATTCCTGCTGTCAGCATGCCAATTGCACGCTCCCTCAATGCTTGTGGCATCTGTGGCATTTTGCTGTGAGACAAAACTGCACATTCCAGGGTGGCCTTTTATTGTGGGCAGTATAAGGTACACCTGTGCACTACCCATGATGTCAGATCAGCATCTTGATGTGGCACACCTGTGAGGTGGGATGGATTATCTCAGCAAAGCAGAAGTGCTCACTATCACACATTTAGACTGATTTGTGAGAAATGTTTGAGAGAAATGGTAATATTGTGTATCTGGAATGAATTGTAGATCTTTAAGTCCATCTCATGAAAAATGGGAGCAAAAACAAAAGTGTTGCGTTTATATTTTTGTTCAGTGTACATTGATTTACAGAATCAAATTTAAAAAACAAAGATACACTGATTTTATACAGATTACTAACTTTTGGGGATCACAATACAAATCTAAATATTTTAGACAAGTTACTTATCTGCTTATTGAATGGTGGGCGAAAAAAATATCTGTATAGTGTCCATTATCTAAAACCCCGCAATGACGTAGTTTGTGTTGTTCTTAAAATAATATTAACTTAAACGGTCAATCTGATTTTCTGGAGGAAAAATAATAGTTTTGATGAATCAACAGCTTGGGAAAATAGTCGCTAGATTAATTCAAAGAAAAATTGTCTGTAGTTGCACCTCAACAGTATAACCAGTGATAATACTATATAAATAAAATTAAAGTAATGGCACCAGCATAGACAGACACAGTAACAGTACAGAATGAGGTAACAGTGGCAGTGTGAGGAAATGTCAGCGTCACTGGCTGGTTAACAGCAATGGGGAGGAAACTTGTCTCTAAATCTGGAAATGCTTGTGCAGATGGATGGATGGAAGGTGAAAAGTGACAGTGCTGGGTGGCTAGAGTCTCTCAAGGTGCTGCTTGCTTTTCTGAGGCAGCACCTGAAGACGATGCCTTTGACCGCCAGAAGCTGTGTGCCCGAGGAACTGGAAGCTGTTGAAGCCTCTACAGCATCCTCTGCGATGTAGATAGGACTTTGGGGAGTCATCCGTTTGCGAAAGTCCAGGATCAGCTCCTTGGTTTCTCTAGCGTTGAGGGTGATGTTGTTATACATGGTGAAGAGCTGGGCCTACAAATCCCAGCATTCAAGAGGTGAAAATACAGACTTAGAGGGAATTTGGGAAAAGTGAAAAAATCCTCTTTACTCGTGTCTGTATAAATCTCACCAAGCGTAACTTTGCAGATTAAAGACTGGCTGAGAGTGTAAATGTAAACGCTGATAAGGAGTCAGGAACAAAGTGCTCATGTAGTGCACACCTGGGTCCAGAGGGCCCTTGTTCAGATGGAAAACTGAACAGGCATCTTTTGTGCTAAATGACAGCCGGTGCTGCTCAAGATGATGGACACTATGGGGAAATAAAAAAAAAAAGAGTTTTGAATGAAAAGACACACAAGAGTAACAGTGCAGCCTTGGTCACGTCTCCCCAGCTCATGACTGGACCAGGCTCCACATTGACCCCAAAACTGGCTTTACACACAGGAAACTCACTGAAACTCAACACAACATTGTCCTGATCTTGCCTGGGGAGTTTCACCTGGTTACTGAGATGACCGGCAGCACAGACAGTCTTACCAGCAACAGATATGCTATTAAGGGGTGCGAAGCGTCTGCTGCCAGCACATGGCTTTATATCTGTCGGCTGCATTTGCGCTGCTCCTCCCTCCTATAAAGAGGACAGTTGAACAGCAGTGTGAAGAAAGGGCACAGAAGCAGAAGTCAGTGGAAAAAGCCCCATTACTAACCCTAAGCCCAACTTACTGCAAACAGCCCACTGTATTTCATATGTCTGCTTCATATTTTCCATTTAATTGCCATAATCTCTGGCAGTCAGTGACAAAAGTTATTTACCCTTAAACAGTACTGAGATTGAGTAGAGTGAGGTACTTAAGCGGTATTATGGAAGAATAAAAGCTGAGTCCCATGTCCAGGCGAGATGCGTAGCTGACAGGCTGATGAATGTTTCAAACTCTTACCTCCACCGTACTGACAGGAACGGCGAGCTGCTGTGGCATCATGGCATTAAACTTCTGTTTCTCCAGGGAAGAAAACAACCAAGACCAACCTTAATAATCCACACACTTTGAAGACTGACATAAATGGTAAATATGAGACGTAAATATCATCCAACACTACCAGGTACTCAGTGAATACTCAGTCATGCAGAAATATAATCTAAAGTTATAATTATGGGGACACGTGGCCGTCCACTGCAGGTGACAATGTCCTAAACTCTTTCATACTTAAAGAACACATACAGTTATTACTTTGTAAGGATGCATAAAACTCCAGTTCAGTAAATTTATGGAATATATACTGCAGCAACTACTTTATAGTCATTTATTAAGTAACTGACTTATTTCTTCCCTGCGGGAACTTGTAATTATGCTGAAATAAAAATGTAACTTAACAGCGTTAAAAAGAACTCAGGAATCCAGTCCAAAATGCTTTAGTTTGACATGTGATCAAAATTCAAACTAAATTTCATAGAGTAAACTAATACATGATAGCATCCATGCAAAAGATCAACGGCAGAACAGGGGCTCTTAAGGCAGACTGCATTAAAAAGGAATTAATCATCTCTCTCAATTTAAATTTGGGATAATAATTCTCTTCAGAAGCCTCCATAGAATAGTGCATCCATCCCCTCACTTATGTGTAGAGACGTATCCTAAGGCTCTGGCAACAACATTCAGGTCAACAGCATCAAAAATTTCACAGCTAGTTTTAAAACTTGTTTTTCACTTTACGTTACAGCAAGTTAGTTAATATTAAATTATTGCAACGTGCAGATTAATAGTCAGAAAAGGTTTTTGAAATTTACATAATGATAAATGAGAACTATATTTGATTACTAATTACTGTTGACTAATTTCCTGTCTGGACTTTTCCCCCTTCATTGTTAAAAGTCATTATATGTCTGGGTGCCAGTCAGTGGAAGCACACAGACACCTGGCCTATTCATTCAGCACCAGCCCATCAAGTAGAGAATTCAGCACCACGGACAGTGACCTGTGTTACTATGACATCAGGTCATTGGCTCTAAATATTTTTCTAGAAATAACTAAATGGCTCTATTGTAGAAATTTCCAGCCAGAGACTGGGTTCCTATATGAAGAGAATATTATTATTCAGACAAAGAAAATAAACTACAGAAAACTAGCTCTGCATGTCATCTCCCCTTTACTCCTTAAGCAGGGCACACGCACATCAACAAGTACCAATGCAGCAAATACAGATGAACAATTTCACAGCTTCAGAAGAAGTCAGATTTCTGTGTAATTCAGAGATTGTCAAAGACTTCTGATAGAACATTTTCTGCACTTGAGTCTAATTTCAAGATAAATTGCACCTGGGTCTATTAAAACAAGGTGATGCTGCCTGACCTACCAACCAAGGCTGGGGAGGAAACGTAGGAATACAAGGAAAGCAAGGAAGAAAAGCAGCCACCCTATCTCATGGTCACGGACACAAACATCAGGGAGTGTTATGAAGAAGACACCACACTTAGGACCATTGGTTTTACGCAGTGAATTACACCAGAGAGAGTTTTTACATTCTAGCTGTGTTATGTAACATTCCTCAGCCTTCAGCTTTTTTCCCCACACAATGCAGGACATGCAGGGGTGCCAAACAAAACAGTGGAGCTGCAGTGTAGCCAATTATTTCTTTCAGTAGTTTTAAGATGGTTTGTGAGGTTGTGTGTTAGAGATGGCGGTGAGCAACACTGAGGCATCTCAGGGAACCATGTTGCCCATATTAAAAAACATGCACGCATGCAACTCAGGCAATCCAGCATTTCTTATTTCAGTTACGTATGACACTGCATGTTGCGGTTTTACATGTTCACTACAAGTCAGTGGTTTTTTCCTTGTATGATTATGGCCACATTCACACCAAAAACACACTAGACATACTGTACAAGGCACTCAAGGGAAAAATTCTCAGAACACAAAGTGAATGTATCAACCGAAGAAGGATTTTTCCTTTTCGGAATATTCATTTTTTTCCATGTGGAACCACTGTCCATGATTCAATTGAGTGCATTCAAAGAATGATACATCAAAACTAATAGTGACAAAATATTCATTTAATATGCATTGTACATGAATGTAGGACTTAGATGTTGATGAATTTCTCATCAGTGAAGGGCATATACACTTAAGGGGTATTATGAAAAAAAAAGTTGAGAACCCAGAAGTAACTATCCGATTAAAGATGTAATCTGGTACATGTGCAGACCAGTGATGGATATGTAAATGATTCAAATTGCAAGGAGTTGGCATGTTTAATCACCAGACACAGGATGCCTCGTAGTCACATTAGACAGTGTTAACGGCACTTGACGGAGTTTGATAGGGTTGCATTGCGGGTTTACATGAAGCCAGGTGGTCATGTGCTGCAATTGCATGTGGGCCATGCGGATATCACAGTGGCCTGATATTGAAACCAATGGGCACGTGAGGCATCCACACACGTCGTGAAGTTTCTGGTCATCCAAGACAGACCACGCCAAGGAAGGATCGTCGGATTGTGCTCCAAGCATCACAGATCCCCATGACACCTGCGCCTGATATATGGACACAGCTACTGGACTCTCTACAACACCCTATATCATCGTGTCGCGATGACTGGCATCAGCTGGACTACGGGTTCACCGTCCCATGCATAGGCTGCCGTTCACAATAGCACAGAAACGGTTGCGTTTGGAGTGGTGTAGTCACTGGGAGGCATGGACTGATGGACTGATGACGACTGGCGTCCTACCATGTTCAGCGATACATCTCAGTTCTGCAGTACCACAGATGACCGTCATGTGCGTATGGTGGCGCTGCAGGGAGAGGAGCAATCCTGCCAATGCTGTGGAGTGACACACCACACTCTGACGGCACAGTGGTACACCAGTGACATCCTAGTAGTATCCGGGCCCAGGGGTGTGCTATACCCTACTGACATGGGACCAGCAGTGTGACCATACCGCCAACTCCGTGGTCCGTTTGATCTGATGATTATAATCATCGCGATACAGTCACATGCCCTTTCATCACATGCAGATTTCATTTTCACAACTTAGTCTGTTGCCCTTCACTTTTTTGCCACTGAGTTTGTGTTTTGACACTAAGTTGATGGGAATTGATTATTTAAGCGTCATCTAAAGAGCTTATATTAATTGGGTAAATTGCATAAGACTCACATGGTATTTTGAAAAGATTCCCATATGCGCTGATTAGCTGGGGTTGATCCAAGCAGCTGTGCACTTTTCTCCTGTAACATAAAAGTTTGCTTTTAGGACAGAAAACAAGGTTAAGACCATATTATGTAGTTTACATCTATCAAAATAAAACCAAAGTCACTGTTACCAAAAGAGTAACCATGTGTTATCAAATTTCCTAACATTTTGCTTCATCTTACTTTGGATGCCCATGGTTAGGAGAGAAGCAGAAATCTGCTCAATCATAAGAAAGACTTTTATTGCTACAGGGAGTGAGATCTTGTTGCAGGTGACAAGGCAGGATAGAGTGTGTTTAGAAAAATAATGAAGAGGGAATGTGAGTGTGAGCTATCGTGGCATCTGTGTATAACCCAATATGGCGGCATCCTTCTGAATGTAAATAACATAGCCGGCTTAATTAGCTTAATCAAGCGTAATTGAACTAAGGAAAATTTAGCAATATACTTTCCCTGCTTGGTGTGATAAATACAGCAGCAGCTGCTGGTGGACGGGCTACAAACAGACATCAAGAAGAAATCCCACCTCACAGCCATTTACTGTACCAAACCCCTTAATGTAACTTGTAAAGATGTAGGTATTGGCGTATTCACACATTCATTTGCAGTGTCCACTTCCTGTCCAGTAAATTTGGCAGGACGGAATTTGAATAACCTATAGGTCTGACTCATGTATGCGGCTGAAGGAGTAAAGATAGAATGGGTGAAGAATCCTGTTATACAGTCCTAGTAGACCGAGAACCACCTGATTGCTACTGTAGTTGGAATCAAGGGCTGAGCTGCATGGTGGCCTGGGGGACAATCATGAAAACACAGACCCACTGATATCCTCAAAACCCACAATCAAAAGGGGAGTCAGGCACGGTGGCCAACCACTTGGCCCGTTAAGCCACATGGTGGCCCGATGAGCAGGCAAACACACTATGGGCTAAGGGGTACAAGACAGAGGAGAGAATAGGATGGCCAGTGACATGTGAACAGGACAAGGCAGGGATGGATTCTGACATAGGTACCATACTACTTTGTTTAAATATGCCCAAGTGCATAGAATGTTTTAGTGCAAGTCTTAGACAATGGTATCTCTGAATGACACCGCAGTCTGACTCTTCCTGAAGGCCCTGAGAAGTTGTTTGTATGCACTTGCTGCCTTGACACTTGCTGATGTGCGTGTGCTCTGCTTGAGCAGTAAAGGGGAGATCACATGCAGAGATGATTTTCTGTAGCTTCTCAGTCCGAGTAAAAATAAAATCTTCTCGTTATATAGGAACCAAGTCTCTGGCTGGAAATTTCTACAACAGAGCCATTTAGTCATTTATAGAAATATACAGAGCCAATGAAGGAACCAGATGTCACAGCACAGTAACACAGGTCACTGTCCGTGGAACTGAATGAATATGATAACCGGCCAATGTGTTTGTGTGCTTACACTGATTATATGTCAGGGGGGAAAATATTTATATCATTGAGGGGAAAAATGTAAAAATATATACAGTAAGGACAATATAATCGTAATTTAATGTATCCCTTCTGCTCTTTAAAAAGCACAATGTCTGACTGACAAATATGTCTATTATTAGCACATTTTAATAATTTAATTAATATTAAGCAGTACACCTATTTCCTGTAATCACTCTGCGTTAAAGCAATTTTTAAAACTAGCTGTGAACTGGATGCTGTTCTGACTGTTGTTGCCATGGTGCCTTATTTACTTTCAAATCGCATTGTCCACAACCTGATCAAAGGACCAAACTTTAAAATCAGTGCAGGGTAGTGTCGCAAGTAGTGATGCTTAGGCTTTAACCTATGTCCTGGAAAGAAAGAAAATCTACAAGCAAGATATTCTTGGATAAGAACGTCAAGGTATGCAACCTCTGGCAATAAAATTTTCTGTGCACAAATCAGCTCCACAATGTCTTTTAGCTGAAGGGTCAACTGCCAATCATCATCTGTGGGCTCTTTCACCTTGTCACACATGATCACAGGAAGAAGTCTTAGAAAATTCCAGTTCTGAACAGCCTGACCATAAAGCTTTACTCCATTGGAGTTTACTGCACATGGCTTACTCAACACATCAGAGCCACTGTACTTAAATTTCTTAATGCGTCTATTCAGAATTGAATAAGTGAACCACTTTTTCTGCTTGATGAAGTACTTCAGGTAAAGGGCTAAATCATAGGAAAGGATACCCTCAAAAATGTCATGGCCTAAACAAGGTGGCAGGCCAGGCATACAAACATCGAAGTAATTCAATGAATTAAAACTCAGATATTATACCTTCAACGTTTTGTTGTTCCTCAGACTGTAAAATGCATTTGGATCTGTTTGAAAATCTGTTCGGGTTGTTCGGCAATACCTGCAGAAATATTCAGAAAAACAAAAATTTTCTGTAAATCCACCGATATTATGAGACCCCAAATTGTCCCCTGCAATGCACAAAACAGTCCCTTTTACTTTTTCCTCTGCCACCGTTATTCCATTGTCTTCCAGGTCTTTTAAGTCTGCAATGAGCCTTGAGAAAACTTTGTCATGGCCAAAGTGTTTGAAGTCTTTTTCCTGACACAGCATTACAAGTGACATGTGGTCTGTACTTGATGAGGTGGTAAATTAGCCAGAGACAAATATACAGCTACTACTTTGTGCTGCTTTTTGCTGAACCTAATGGGTTCACCGCCTCAAAAGAATCTTGATATAGAATTAGTTTTAGACATGATGGGTTTTGAGAAAAGAACTCATTGTTTTTATATACCTGACCATCACTGACATCACAAAGCACATCAGTGTATGGTACGTATGTACCCTGTGCAGCACAATTCTGCCATAAGTCTGACTCCAGTAAATGTCTCAAAGTGTCTTTCAATGGAACATAGTAGGCAAACCTCTGTGACCTTGTTTCATCCCTTCCTAAGTACAACTTTACAGGTTCTGTGTATCTAAACATCTGTTTAAAAACCCTAGTTCTTGAAAAATTGGTTCTCATTGGTCCTTCATGACTAATGGTGAAAAGGTCAGATTCCTTCACAACATCACATATACTACCAATAACCTCATCTGTTAATTCAGTTAAGTCACTTTTCAGGAATGCACTTAATTTATTCAAAGTATATGTCTGTCCTAGTTCATGTATGCTTAGCATCTCTTCAATAATATTTTGTATAGTTGATGCTGGCAGAAGAAACTGCCCATGTAATTTCAAGTAGAAAAGAGAAATATTTCTAAGAAAAAGGTCACTGAAATTTTCTGTAAGATGGACTTCACCTTCATCAGTCTCACTAAATCTCTCTGTAGGGCCTGTAACTAACGGTTCAGTTTCAAGAAACTGAGAAACTGTCTCCTTATAAAGATCTCTTATACTGTCCACAGAACATTGTCTGTGTTTCCTGGACATGTAGGCTGTAAACGACGATCTCACAGTGAACGTATGGTCGCATCCTGTCACCGGACATGTCACAACACGTCCTTCGGCTATATGTTCCTTTAAGTGAGCTGTTAGTGATCTGACATCGCGACATTGGCGCTGGCACATAGACATATTACACGTAAACACCGTAAGGGCATTTGTAGTATCAATATATGAATCTGTGTTATGTTTACGGTAAAAATGAGCCTTAAATTCCCCATATGAACGAAACGTATTGTGGCAATCTGTAGCGCCACACTTGAACACGCATCGTGGTTCATGACGGTGAAGTTTGACATGTAAAACATGTTCCCTAAGGGTTTGCACTGATGTTCCACAGAAATAACAACTAAACATTGTAACTGCGTGAACAAACACGCACTCTATTGCTGTTTTAAACACCTAAATGCTGTTTCACATCCCGCTTGCAAATCTAAGTTTTACATGTGCTGCCAAGATACGTTCATGCGCCGTCAACACGGTACATGCTACTCGTGTTTAAAACCACACACTGCTTAACACTGCTTAAAACGATTTAATTTAACTTACCAATTTGCCCAGACACATTTATTTTATTTTATATTCCCACTAGTTTGTAGATTTTTTTTAAATGTTATGTTTGTTATTGGGTGCTTTCCACTTCATGTACCCACATACAGCGCTGGCTTAAAGCAATACATTCTGGTCCTGACGCAATGCATTGTGGTTAGATTTTTATCGTCCGCTGCATTATGTCACCATGTCACGTCGTACAAAAACCTCGCGAGAGCAAGACAGATCATCCTGCACCTCTTAAGTGTTATGTAGTTTTGCCTGAAACGCAAAAATAAAACAAAGCAATTAAAGCCGATCAGTGGCTCAAATTCTGCTGTAGCGATTGAAGAACTTTTGTCGGAAGTTGGATTCGAACCCATGCCTTACTTCGGAGAACAGAATACCCCTTACTTTGAAAGGCCATTTTCGCTGCGCAGGAGGCTTTAGACCGCTCGGCCATGGGGCAGTTTCCAGTTGAACCCTAAGGAGTAGGTTAAGTCCAGCCTTGGCTTCCAAGCTGACGTTTTTCTACATATGTGCTTGTGTATCATGGACAGTAAGAGGGGGCAGGCAAGGAGAGAATTTCTCTCTTTGGGGATCAATAGAGTGTTGTTATTATAACGTCTAAAACGTATGATGGTCTGTCGATAAATCAATAACAATATCAATGAAGTCAATGTTTATCTAAAGGAATCAGAATTCAGGAAAAGCCAGGGGCCGGACCGAGTGTAGGGGGCGTGGCCAGAGACAGCCTGCTGACTGTTCCAAATCATGGGTGCATGTTACAAGTCCGGAACATATTTTAACTTAGTACTAACTTAGCATCATATTTGATCTGATTCGACTGAATATCCCAGGTTTCCATCTCTCATGCATCTGGTGTGACGTGTTTTCAGACTCTCAGGCTGGCGCAAAGAAATCTTACGGGAATTGAACGTCTCACTCCGGTCAGCTGACCAAAGTTGGTAACCTTGGTATTGTGTGTAGGAGATTCGGTATAACTATAATTTCGTTCTCCATTTACATGCCCGTAGTGTCTTTAAGTGTTATGTAGTTTTGCCTGAAACGCAAAAATAAAACAAAGCAATTAAAGCCGATCAGTGGCTCAAATTCTGCTGTAGCGATTGAAGAACTTTTGTCGGAAGTTGGATTCGAACCCACGCCTTACTTCGGAGAACAGAATACCCCTTACTTTGAAAGGCCATTTTCGCTGCGCAGGAGGCTTTAGACCGCTCGGCCATGGGGCAGTTTCCAGTTGAACCCTAAGGAGTAGGTTAAGTCCAGCCTTGGCTTCCAAGCTGACGTTTTTCTACATATGTGCTTGTGTATCATGGACAGTAAGAGGGGGCAGGCAAGGAGAGAATTTCTCTCTTTGGGGATCAATAGAGTGTTGTTATTATAACGTCTAAAACGTATGATGGTCTGTCGATAAATCAATAACAATATCAATGAAGTCAATGTTTATCTAAAGGAATCAGAATTCAGGAAAAGCCAGGGGCCGGACCGAGTGTAGGGGGCGTGGCCAGAGACAGCCTGCTGACTGTTCCAAATCATGGGTGCATGTTACAAGTCCGGAACATATTTTAACTTAGTACTAACTTAGCATCATATTTGATCTGATTCGACTGAATATCCCAGGTTTCCATCTCTCATGCATCTGGTGTGACGTGTTTTCAGACTCTCAGGCTGGCGCAAAGAAATCTTACGGGAATTGAACGTCTCACTCCGGTCAGCTGACCAAAGTTGGTAACCTTGGTATTGTGTGTAGGAGATTCGGTATAACTATAATTTCGTTCTCCATTTACATGCCCGTAGTGTCTTTAACCGGCTGCACAAACTGGATCCGCCTCCATTACGACACAACTTTGCCCTTATTGGCTTAAGAATTTAGTCACATACATGACGTATATCTGCTATTTCTCCCGAGAAGCAGGTAAAGCAGTGGTAACTGCTTTGTAGTTAATTTACCTGGTAAAATTAAGTTTAAATAAATGATATAAATACTGTAATAGTACTCGTGAGCTTTGTTTATTTGTTATTAGTTATTGTAATGTTGCGCTGCTTTATTTGTTTAATCGTCTAGTCTGTGGAGACATTCAAGTTAATCAAATAAGAATTGCACTGTACACTGTACATGACCATAAAAACTTTGTATCCTTGAAATAAATGTTTTTGATCTTTTCCTTGGCAGTTATCTTTTTACACAGGGCCTCTATGTACACGATAGTTTTTTTTTTCACGACTAACAGTATGGATCAGGAGTTGGTTATTGTAAAAGAAGTAATGTGCATGCAGGTGATATTTGTATAGATTTATCCACACCCTTGTAGCAGTGCTGCCATTGCAGTCAGATCTCGCAAACTAGGAGTATTAGTTGTCTTTATTTCTCTTTATTTCTTGACGCCAACCCTCTCCATTAATCCGGGCTTGGGACTGGCACCTACCTGAGCTGGCTTGCTCCCTTAAGTGGCTGGGTTAGGCTAAACTATATATATATATTTACCAAGACTACAATAAAACATCTCGAAATGTGTAGTCTAGCAAAACGCAGTTTAAAGAAGGTAGCCTACCTGGCGAAATTGCAAACAAATTAAGGGCGTTAGGCAGCCTTTAGATCCTACCCATCATGCACTGCAGTTTTTTGCTAATTCCTCAAATGGAAAACTGTCCATCCATCCATCCATCCATTTTCCAAACCGCTTATCCTACTGGATCGCGGGGGGTCTGGAGCCTATCCCGGAAGCAATGGGCACGAGACAGGGAACAACTCAGGATGGCGGGCCAGCCCATCGCAGGGCACACTCACACACTATTCACTCACGCATACACTCCTATGGGCAATTTAGCAACTCCAATTAGCCTCAGCATGTTTTTGGCTGTGGGGGAAACCAGAGTACCCGGAGGAAACCCCACGATGACATGGGTAGAACATGCAAACTCCACACACATGTGACCCAGGTGGAGACTCGAACCCGGGCCCTAGAGGTGTGAGGCAACAGTGCTAACCACTGCACCACCATGCTGCCCCCTAAATGGAAAACCATTAAATACAAAAGGAAAACAAAAGTGCTGTAAGACTGTATACTTATGTGTATGTTAGTAAAGGCTGTAGCTGACACAACGGACCCCACTAATTAGAAAGGGGTAATTGTACACATGTGGCATCCAGTATGTTCTTCTATAACAGTTTTTAAAAAAAAAAAAAAACTCACATTACACAAATTGGCACTATCAAAACGAGGATTATGGGGAAAATGGGGACTGTGATGGAGATTACATACACGTAGGCATGGTATTTAGTTTTTTTTAATCTGGTCACCTTCCAGAGTAATTGTAAACTAAAACCATCTTCACCCTATTTGATTCTTTATAAATGGACAATCAGTCGTGCAGTAAATGGGGGTATAGAGAGACACAGAGCTTGTCTAACAAGAAACCCTGGGAAGCTAACATTAATAGGGTGGGTATGGATAGCAAAACCATTGATACAGATTACAGATTTATATCTCACCTGAACCCTGGCGGGCTCCGTGCCAATAGGGGTTGGGATTAGGGTTAGTTAACTTAAGTAGTAATATTGATGTGTATATTCTCCTATTCTCCAGTCAGTGAATCGTGAAACGTAATGTTAATATGTTTCTATACCTATATGTTCTGCTTAAAAACCCATAAAGGCAAGCACAGTGTTTAGACATTCTGTTACTTAGACTAGTAAACACTAAGATCCTTCAGCTTTCAATTAACCTGACACAACAGTCTAAACAACAAATGTGTGCCATGTCATTTGTCATCTTTACATCTTGTATCCTTTATATGGTAATTGGATTTTCAAGGTGGAATTGCAGGTCGATCATTTTAAGGATCTAGATGTAAACCTCCCTGGTGTTGCTTTAATATTTTTTTTGCACAATTTGCTTCACACACTTCCTCCAGCAGAGAAGCTTACAATACTACACCCCACCAAATGACTGGATGATGCCTTTTTATTTAAGGTCTGGCTGTGAGCCTCGATTACCGATACACTATCTTCAGGCTCCTGCCGGGATCAGTCAGTATGGTGGACCTTTGGAGGAATGGGTACAAAACCATCAGGAAAGTTTGCAGGTGCTTCAAGAGTATGTGAAGGCTTAGTTGGAGGAACAAGCCACACCACGAAATCGGAAACACAATGAGTTGGTTAATGATTAGGGGTTTGATGAAGGTCAGCTGGTGTGTTTGCGGAACCATGTTCGAGGTAAAATACAGGATCATTGGGATGCCTGTTTGTATATGGTAGTTCGGTGTCCCCAAGATCAGGGTGCAGTTTACTCTGCAACTCCAATGGAGGGGGACGGGGTTGTCCGTCAAGTTCACCGAACAGAGTTGCGTCCAGTACCACAGGGGGTTGTTATGTCAGGGGAAGATGTTCTGGTAATGTCTCCTGAGTCTGGGTTGCCCACAGGGGCAACAGAAATGGAATCGGATGAGGACTCTGTGATTTTACGGGGACAGGGCTGGTGGGAGGGGTCGCAATAGAGCATCCACAAGTAGGCCTCGTATAATGGAGGAGGTTATGTCCCCCCCGAGGTGTAGAGACCAGTTAAACGTTCGGTGAGGTCCACCACTGGTCATCATACCAACCCTTATAAGTTACCACGGTCAGTGAATGATCGTTCGGTTGGGGAGGAAGACCAGTGGTTTGGGGATAGAATTCTTAGCTGTGATCGTTGGGTCATCAATTTCATTTTGGGGGATGGATTGTAGCCAGGCAATTATAGGCAGGTATAGGAACTGCAGTTCGGACTGGAGGCATAGCCGGGGCGAGATGGCTGTGCATGTTCCGATGGTAGGGCATATTGGCAAAGGAGCAGGCACGGGAAAGACAGGCAGGGTCCTGATAGATTTGGTGGAGCATCGGCGGGCATATTGAATTTGCAGTGTAGCAGCCTTTCTGTTTGCTTGTTTCAGGGGTGAACAATCTTATCCGCAAAGGGCCGGTGTGTATGCAGGTTTTCGCTGCAACTCCCTAATTAGATTTCTAATTAGAGGACTGATTAGCTGAAGAGTCCTCATACCTGGTTTTGAAGAGCTGACCTAAAGGTTACCCCAAAAACCTGTTTTTTTTTTGTTTGAATGGGGCAGTGAGTCATGGGGTAAACTACTGTTCTTTAGGGGTTTTCAAGGTGGAATTACGGGTCGATAATTTTAAGGATCAGGTTGTAAACCTCCCTGGTGTTGCTTTAATATGTTTTATCTGAGGTTGTATCGTGTATTATCAAGCCAGCCGGCTTAGTGGCCTCGGGAGCGGGGTTTAGTGGGAGCAGCTGGCTAGTTTTATTTTCTTTTTTGTTTGTGTCTTTTTCTTTGTTGTATGTATATTTTGGGTTCATTATTAGGCAGGCTGGGCCTTTTGGCACCTGTAGTCTGGGTGCTGGATTGCCCATAGGGGTCTTTTTTATTGCTGTGATTTGCTGTGTCATTCACTAGTGTGATTTGTGCTGGATGTGTTTTTAAGGTTGTGCTGTGGCGTGTACCTGAGCAAACTTTGGGCAACCTGTTCTCTTGTTGGCTTTATTGACAAAGGGTGGATTAGTCTAATTACGGCCTGCTACAAATAGCTGCATATAACGTATAAAAAAAATCACCTTATGGGTGCTCCGTAGGGTAGCAAGATCTTGAGTTTTTTTTACAGTACTCGGGTACGTTTTAAAATTTTCGACCAATCAGCAAACATTATTCTGACAGCATAGCTGGGAAACCAATGAAAAGTGAGTGCAACGTTCTAGAACTTGACTTCGGGTTGACGCTCCCTATAAAAGAGCTGGGTACTGCTTCAAGGCGTTCAGTTGGCGCTACCTCCTGATAGAGTAGCACTGTACGGCTCTTGTTCCGTAAAACAACATCAAAAGGATGAAAAAAAAAAACAATATTTAAAGAAGACGAAAAAAATCAATTTTTAAAGAAGACGAAAAAAACATCGTCTAAAAAAATAAGCCAAAAAAATAATATCCGAAGAAGGAAAAACATGCAAAGTAAAAAAAAACAAACAAAAATAAAAAACAATATCCAAAGAAGAAGGAAAAAAACATCCAAAGGGAGAAAAGAAGAACTGAAGGGCCAACGAGGTAGGAGGAAATACAAATTTCGTTTCAGCACCGTTGGAGTGCCAAGCCGTGAAAAGCATTTGGCCAGAAGACAAGGTAAGTGTTGTATCTGTTATTTTAAAACAGCGCTTTTCAAAATGCTGCTTTATAATCGTTTGAGATCGTTAGCCAGTGTGACAGCTGAAGGCTTTTTGAGTTTACCAACATAAAGTTTTATTTCTGTATTAGGACATTGTCAGGAACAATGATGTGTTCATCGCTATGATGTGGTCAAAAAGCGATGCATTGAATCTTAGAAACATTTGTGATTTTTCAAACGATGCTTTTCCTTTTATTTAATCAGTAAAATTTCCATCGGTTTTATATAGTGCCCCTTGAAATATGTCTTTAGCTCATTTTCCGGGCATTTTACTAGAATGCATCCTGAGAAATACACAAGCTCTGCTGCATTTCCATGCCTCGATGTTTAGTGCCGAGTATAATTGTTGCAGTTGCCTTTTATATATTCCATGAGACCTGTTGGTACCAAGAGAAGTGTGAGACTGTCAGGGTGAATTTATCATACAATCGCACGCATAAATACCTGAGGGTTGCCAGTCCTTTTGCGTTGTTACAGGAGGACTAGAGCTGACGAGTGTGTTTCTACACACTATCAAGGGCATTGTAGTACAGTTTTCTCAGGTGGGAGAATGCTGCCGATCTCCTATTTGACAATACAGCCCTTGATATATTAGAATATTACAGAACTAGAAGCCTTTTGCAAGGAAGAATGTGAGAAAATCCCAAGTACAAGAACTGAAAGCCTTTCAGCTGGCTATAAGAAGCGCTTGTAAGCTGTGATATCTGGCAGAGGAGGTGTTACTAAGTACTGATTACGTAGGGTGCCCAAACTTTTGCAGAGTGCCATAATAATGTTTTTATTTTGTAATTTTGTTCAATTTATGGCATAAAAAGTAACTATTCATCAATGTTTGCTGAAAATATTGTGTATTTTTCCCCCAGTTCCTAAAGAGACTGTATTAACTGATATTGTTGCTTTTGTAATTGAAAAGATGTTATTTGTCAAGGGGTGCCAAACCTTTGCATAAGACTGTACACAGTGTGTGTATGTGTTTATGTGAGTGTGTGTCTGTGTGTGTGTGTGTATATATATATATGTGTGTGTGTGTATATATTTCTGTATATGCATGTGTATATATATATTTATATATAGTTCACACACATTCAAACTTATTTGAATACACATTCAAAATTATTTTTATTATTATTATTTTCGTTTTTTTTTTTTTTTGTGTTTTAAAATTTTTTATTTTTGCAATGGAAATAAAAATAAAGCAGTCCTCCGTAGAGGAGGGGTGGTGGAGGGAATATATATATATATATACATATATATAAAATAATTGTCACACAACTGGGGTGACATGCCTTTCCTGCTCACCCAATTTTAGTGCACTTTAGTTATGCATAATGACCTTCTAGTCTCGATACACCCATATATATATATATGTATATATATATATAGTTTTTTTTGTTTTTTTTTTTGCAATAGACAATAAAAATAACGCAGTTCTCCGTAAAGGAGGGATGGTGGATGGAATATATATATACATATATATAAAATAATTGTCACACAACCTGGGTGACATGCCTTGCCTGCTCACCCAGTTTTAGTGCACCTTAGTTATTCATAATGACCATCTAGTCTCGATACACCCATAAATATATATGTATATATATATAGTTTTTTTTGTTTTTTTTTTTTGCAATAGACAATAAAAATAACGCAGTTCTCCATAAAGGAGGGATGGTGGATGGAATATATATATACATATATATAAAATAATTGTCACACAACTTGGGTGACATGCCTTGCCTGCTCACCCAATTTTAGTGCAACTTAGTTATCCATAATGACCAACTAGTCTCGATACACCCATATATATATATATATGTACATATATATATAGTTTTTTTATTAGCAATAGAAAAGAAAAATAACGCAGTTCTCCGTAAAGGAGGGATGGTGGATGGAATATATATATATATATACATTTATATAAAATAATTGTCACACAACCTGGGTGACATGCCTTGCCTGCTCACCCAATTTTAGTGCACCTTAGTTATCCATACTGACCATCTAGTCTCGACACACCCATATATATATATATATATATATATATATATATATGTATATATATAGATATTTTTTCTTTTTCTTGTGTTTTTTTTTCGCAATGGATATTAAAAATAAAGCAGTCCTCCGTAAAGGAGGGGTGGTGGAGGGAATATATATATACATATATATATAAAATAATTGTCACACAACCTGGGTGACATGCCTTGCCTGCTCACCCAATTTTAGTGCAACTTAGTTATCCATAATGACCAACTAGTCTCGATACACCCATATATATATATATATATGTACATATATATAGTTTTTTTATTAGCAATAGAAAAGAAAAATAACGCAGTTCTCCGTAAAGGAGGGATGGTGGATGGAATATATATATATATATATATATATATATATATATATATATATATATATACATTTATATAAAATAATTGTCACACAACCTGGGTGACATGCCTTGCCTGCTCACCCAATTTTAGTGCACTTTAGTTATCCATACTGACCATCTAGTCTCGACACACCCATATATATATATATATATATATATGTATATATATATAGATATTTTTTCTTTTTCTTGTGTTTTTTTTTCGCAATGGATATTAAAAATAAAGCAGTCCTCCGTAAAGGAGGGGTGGTGGAGGGAATATATATATACATATATATATAAAATAATTGTCACACAACCTGGGTGACATGCCTTGCCTGCTCACCCAATTTTAGTGCAACTTAGTTATCCATAATGACCAACTAGTCTCGATACACCCATATATATATATATATATGTACATATATATAGTTTTTTTATTAGCAATAGAAAAGAAAAATAACGCAGTTCTCCGTAAAGGAGGGATGGTGGATGGAATATATATATATATATATATATATATACATTTATATAAAATAATTGTCACACAACCTGGGTGACATGCCTTGCCTGCTCACCCAATTTTAGTGCACTTTAGTTATCCATACTGACCATCTAGTCTCGACACACCCATATATATATATATATATATATATATATATATATATATATATATATATATATGTATATATATAGATATTTTTTCTTTTTCTTGTGTTTTTTTTTCGCAATGGATATTAAAAATAAAGCAGTCCTCCGTAAAGGAGGGATGGTGGATGGAATATATATATAAAATAATTGTCACACAACCGGGGTGACATGCCTTGCCTGCTCACCCAATTTTAGTGCACCTTAGTTATTCATAATGACCATCTAGTCTCGATACACCCATAAATATATATGTATATATATATAGTTTTTTTATTAGCAATAGAAAAGAAAAATAACGCAGTTCTCCGTAAAGGAGGGATGGTGGATGGAATATATATATATATATATACATTTATATAAAATAATTGTCACACAACCTGGGTGACATGCCTTGCCTGCTCACCCAATTTTAGTGCACTTTAGTTATCCATAATGACCATCTAGTCTCGATACACCCATGAATATATATGTATATATATATATATATATATATATATATATATATATATATAGTTTTTCTGGTTTTTTTTTGCAATAGACAATAAAAATAACGCAGTTCTCCGTAAAGGAGGGATGGTGGATGGAATATGTATATGCATATATATAAAATAATTGTCACACAACCTGGGTGACATGCCTTGCCTGCTCACCCAATTTTAGTGCACCTCAGTTATCCATACTGACCATCTAGTCTCGACACACCCATATATATATATATATATATATATATATATATATGTATATATATAGATATTTTTTCTTTTTCTTGTGTTTTTTTTTCGCAATGGATATTAAAAATAAAGCAGTCCTCCGTAAAGGAGGGGTGGTGGAGGGAATATATATATACATTTATATAAAATAATTGTCACACAACTGGGGTGACATGCCTTGCCTGCTCACCCAATTTTAGTGCACCTTAGTTATCCATAATGACCAACTAGTCTCGATACACCCATAAATATATATATATATATGTACATATATATAGTTTTTTTATTAGCAATAGAAAAGAAAAATAACGCAGTTCTCCGTAAAGGAGGGATGGTGGATGGAATATATACATACATATATATAAAATAATTGTCACACAACCTGGGTGACATGCCTTGCCTGCTCACCCAATTTTAGTGCAACTTAGTTATCCATAATGACCAACTAGTCTCGATACACCCATAAATATATATGTATATATATAGTTTTTTTTTTTTCGCAATGGACAATAAAAATAACGCAGTTCTCCGTAAAGGAGGGATGGTGGATGGAATATATATATAAAATAATTGTCACACAACCGGGGTGACATGCCTTGCCTGCTCACCCAATTTTAGTGCACCTTAGTTATTCATAATGACCATCTAGTCTCGATACACCCATAAATATATATGTATATATATGTATTGTTTTTTTTTTTTTTTTTTTTTGCAATAGACAATAAAAATAGCGCAGTTCTCCATAAAGGAGGGATGGTGGATGGAATATATATATACATATATATAAAATAATTGTCACACAACCTGGGTGACATGCCTTGCCTGCTCACCCAATTTTAGTGCAACTTAGTTATCCATAATGACCAACTAGTCTCGATACACCCATATATATATATATATATATATGTACATATATATAGTTTTTTTATTAGCAATAGAAAAGAAAAATAACACAGTTCTCCGTAAAGGAGGGATGGTGGATGGAATATATATATATATATATATATATATATATATATATATATATATATATATATATATATATATATATATATATATATATACATTTATATAAAATAATTGTCACACAACCTGGGTGACATGCCTTGCCTGCTCACCCAATTTTAGTGCACTTTAGTTATCCATACTGACCATCTAGTCTCGACACACCCATATATATATATATATATATATATATATATGTATATATATAGATATTTTTTCTTTTTCTTGTGTTTTTTTTTCGCAATGGATATTAAAAATAAAGCAGTCCTCCGTAAAGGAGGGATGGTGGATGGAATATATATATAAAATAATTGTCACACAACCGGGGTGACATGCCTTGCCTGCTCACCCAATTTTAGTGCACCTTAGTTATTCATAATGACCATCTAGTCTCGATACACCCATAAATATATATGTATATATATATAGTTTTTTTATTAGCAATAAAAAAGAAAAATAACGCAGTTCTCCGTAAAGGAGGGATGGTGGATGGAATATATATATATATATATATATATATATATATATATATATATATACATTTATATAAAATAATTGTCACACAACCTGGGTGACATGCCTTGCCTGCTCACCCAATTTTAGTGCACTTTAGTTATCCAGAATGACCATCTAGTCTCGATACACCCATGAATATATATGTATATATATATATATATATATATATATATATATATATATATATATATATAGTTTTTCTGTTTTTTTTTTGCAATAGACAATAAAAATAACGCAGTTCTCCATAAAGGAGGGATGGTGGATGGAATATGTATATGCATATATATAAAATAATTGTCACACAACCTGGGTGACATGCCTTGCCTGCTCACCCAATTTTAGTGCACCTTAGTTATCCATACTGACCATCTAGTCTCGATACACCCATATATATATATATATATATATATATATATTTATATATATATATATATATGTACATATATATAGTTTTTTTATTAGCAATAGAAAAGAAAAATAACGCAGTTCTCCGTAAAGGAGGGATGGTGGATGGAATATATATATATATATATATACATTTATATAAAATAATTGTCACACAACCTGGGTGACATGCCTTGCCTGCTCACCCAGTTTTAGTGCACCTTAGTTATCCATAATGACCATCTAGTCTCGATACACCCATAAATATATATGTATATATATATATATATATATATAGTTTTTTTATTTTTTTCGTAATGGACAATAAAAATAACGCAGTTCTCCGTAAAGGAGGGATGGTGGATGGAATATATATATACATATATACATTTATATAAAATAATTGTCACACAACCTGGGTGACATGCCTTGCCTGCTCACCCAGTTTTAGTGCACCTTAGTTATCCATACTGACCATCTAGTCTCGATACACCCATAAATATATATACTGAACAAAAATATAAACGCAACACTCTTGTTTCTGCTCCCATTTTTCATGAGATGGACTTAAAGACCTACAATTCATTCCAGATACACAATATTACCATTTCTCTCAAACATTTCTCACAAATCAGTCTAAATGTGTGATAGTGAGCACTTCTGCTTTGCTGAGATAATCCATCCCACCTCACAGGTGTGCCACATCAAGATGCTGATCTGACATCATGGGTAGTGCACAGGTGTACCTTATACTGCCCACAATAAAAGGCCACCCTGGAATGTGCAGTTTTTTGCTTTATTGGGGGTCTGGGGACTCAGAACCGGTCAGTATCTGGTGTGACCACCATTTGCCTCATACAATGCAACACATCTTCTTCGCATAGAGTTTATCAGATTGTCAATTGTGGCCTGTGGAATGTTGGTCCACTCCTCTTCAATGGCTGTGCGAAGTTGTTGGATATTAGTGGGAACTGGTACACGCTGTCGTATACGCCGGTCAAGCACATCCCAAACATGCTCAACGGGTGACATGTCCGGTGAGTATGCTGGCCATGCAAGAACTGGGACATTTTCAGCTTCCAAGAACTGTGTACAGATCCTTGCAACATGGGGCCGTGCATCATCTGTCTGAGTGGCTGGTCTCAGACGATCTTGGAGGTGAACCTGCTGGATGTGGAGGTCCTGGGCTGGTGTGGTTACACGTGGTCTGCGGTTGTGAGGCCGGTTGGATGTACTGCCATATTCTCTGAAACGCCTTTGGAGACGGCTTATGGTTGAGAAATGAACATTCAATGCACGAGCAACAGATCTGGTTGACATTCCTGCTGTCAGCATGCCAATTGCACGCTCCCTCAATGCTTGTGGCATCTGTGGCATTTTGCTGTGAGACAAAACTGCACATTCCAGGGTGGCCTTTTATTGTGGGCAGTATAAGGTACACCTGTGCACTACCCATGATGTCAGATCAGCATCTTGATGTGGCACACCTGTGAGGTGGGATGGATTATCTCAGCAAAGCAGAAGTGCTCACTATCACACATTTAGACTGATTTGTGAGAAATGTTTGAGAGAAATGGTAATATTGTGTATCTGGAATGAATTGTAGATCTTTAAGTCCATCTCATGAAAAATGGGAGCAAAAACAAAAGTGTTGCGTTTATATTATTGTTCAGTGTATGTATATGTATACATATAGTTTTTTTTGTGTTTGTGAAAACGGGTCTTTAATCGGGGAAACGGAGCGGGTAGAGCAGGACGGAACGCAGGCATTGACAAACTACAATGACGGACAGGGCAAACAGGTAAGACCAGGACTTAAAATAGGTCATGACTAATCAAAGTAATCGGGCAAAGCAGGAGACGATCAGGGAAGCACACGTGGGTAATCAGGGGGCGTGGCACACACGAGGAGCGGACAAGCCGGGCATATATGTATATCTATATAAAACCTCATTAATGAGGGACAGGGAACAGAACGGACAGACAGAACTGGCACAGGGGAAGGAGCCAGGACAAGACTTGACATAAGACAGGAAAGGCAGAGAAACAGATCAGAAAGGGGGACACGGAGGGAACAGGCAGGACAAAAGGACCGGGAGTGAACGAAGGGAACATCGGGGAAAGAGGAGCAGAAGCCAGAGGGACGAGGGACAAAGAGAGGAGGGACAGAGACAGGAGGAACAAAGCGAGGGGGAGCAGAGGCAGGAGGGACAAAGACGGGAGGCCAGGGAGAGAAGGAGGGGGAACCAAGAGGAGCCCGAGGGAGACCCAGCGGGCGACGGGAGGCAGCCGGAAGGGCTGCAGGCGGCCGGGAGGCCGGAGCCGGAGGGGCCGAGGAGACGGGGTGAGGGACAGACGCAGGGACGAAGGAGGGAGTCGGAGGGGAGACCAGGGAAGGGGACGAAGGAGCTGGAAGGGACCCTGGCGAGGGCAAGGAGAGAGGGGGAGCCGCAGCAGACGGCGACGTCCTCCGACACGCCAGAGCGGGAGGACCAGCAGGCGAATGAGGAGCCGCCGTCGGGGGGCCCGCAGGCAACCGATAAGACGCCGGAGGAGGGACCGAGGCAGGGCGACGAGGCCGCGGAGGGGGACCCGCAGACGACAGCCGACCCGGAGGGCCAGGACCCGCAGGTGCCGACCAAGCCCTAGCGCCGGCGAGGGAGGGCGAGCCAGGGGGCTGGGCGGGTGGGACCCCAGCCGTGCGTCTGTGTCCTCTCCCCTTATGGGACACAGACATAAGGACCTGCGGCCGGGGTCGGGCTCGTCGGGGTGAGGGTACCAGAGTCACAGGGGGAGAAGGGACTGGAGTGGGGCCAGGGACTGGAGCTGCAGGCTGCAGAGGGGGCGCCTGCCCGGGAGCTGCAGGCAGGGAAAGCGCCTCGGACGTGGGCGCGGTAGCTGCAGGCAGCGGAGACGGCTGCTCGGGCTCTGGGGCCGCAGGGGGCACTTATTTTATTATATAAAATAAGTGTCACACAACCGGGGTGACATGCCTTGCCTGCTTGTGGGATGAGGAAGACTCAGGGACTGGAAATGGGATTAAAACTGAAGATGTGCTCATTCCTTTGTGTATTTACAAATTTTCCTTCCGTCAGACATGAGGAGTTTGCTGCTATATTTGGCACTAATAGAGATTCTGATGCTGCTATTTTTATTGTCTATTAGTTTGTTATTATTTACAAGTTCTGTTGTGTTTTTGCATTTTTCTCTTCTGGTTAATTAACTGCTGTCTGTTTGCTGTGAAGTATGAGTGTGGTGAGTAAGACTCAGGGACTGGAAGTGGGATTACAACTAAAGATAACATGCTTATTCCTTTTTGTATTGTTTACAAATTTCCTTCCGTCAAACATGAGGAGTTTGCTGCTATATTGTGCACTAACAGAGATTCTGATGCTGCTATTTTTATTGTTTATAAATGTGTTATTGTTTCCAAGTTGAGTATTCAATAAATGCTAAATTGAGAAATTTTGTGTATCGTTTGTTATTATTAGTGTGATATTTTACCATGCAAATAGAGGGGAAAACGTCCAATTATCGGCCAAAAAAAATCAGCAGCATATATCGGCCATCGCCTGACCCTTGACTTGAAAAACCCATATCGGTCGACCTCTAGTAACAGTACATTCTGTCCAATTCATCCATCGAGTTAAGTCACACACCCACTTGAGGGGGCACTCCGGCAGACGTGAGGATGGGGATGTTCTTTCCGCTATAACATCCACTGCAGAAGTACATCTCGCTCCTGTTCACAGGGCTTACTTCAATGATGAAGCAGGGCTGGTTGTCTGGACAAGAAGTTGTCCTGCTGCTGGGTCTCGGTGCCGTTTTTCCACCTAAGCTTGAAGGTGGAAATGTGTTCCAACTTGGTCCCTGGGACTGCAGCATAGCCAAACATCGCGAGCAGCGTCGGCCACACCCACCACCAGAACCATCACACCGTCCTATACACATAAAGAAGAACTAAAACATAGAGTGTTGTGACAATCTATGCGTTAATGTTTGGCAGCATAGGTGATTCATTAAAATTATACCGAAGAATGGAAAATGTGATATTTAGAATATTTTTTGCCATTTAGTAGCTAATTTAAGCACTTACCCAATGCCTCAATTTGTTTTAGGTCAGTAATGTCTGAGCCAAAAGAATGAATGTATGAATTTAATACAATTCACCCACTCCCACCCACACACAAATCTGAAATTCAATTTAAGACACTTCTTAAACATTAGTGCATTAACAAAAAAGGAAAATCTTAAGAGATTCAGTAGGATTTTCTATGTTAGACTTAAGCTAATAGTTCAATAGTTTTTACATATTTCAATATACCAATTTGACTTTAATGTTGAAACAGATGCTAAAACATGGAATAATTTCATAACTAGAGAAACATGTTATTCACAAACACTAGCAAAGGTAGCTTATAGTTAAGCTTACTTAAGTCAGCAAGTCAGGCTACAGTGTGTAAGAATAGTCGTAAACGATAATTTGTCTCAGTCTTACATGACAGAATAAGTAAACAGAAAATATAAAATGGCTGAAACAGCGTCATTAACGCCAGCTACAGTAGAGGCGCAGAAAAGGTGTCATGACTGAAGTATTCCCAAACTCTGGAAGACCGTATGCGAGCCTTTTTTGCCGCGTGTTTCTCCAGAGGCTCCGGAGCTCCGCTGGTTGACACAGCCATGTTGGTTCATGTGCAGGGGGACGAGCGGCAAATTTCTTTTTTGCAGGGTGGTAGGTGATGTCTCATTAATATTTATGAGAGAAGTGCTACATGATTGGCCAGTGCATGCCTTACAAAATGGTGCGGCACTGCATCCAAGCCTGCGGCACTCAGAGTCACAAATACAGTGGAAACCATTTGTAGTAATTTCGTCTGTCTGGCTGATTTCCAACTAATTGATATTTGTATATTTATTACATGAATATAAGGTAATATAAGGTAATAGAAGAGGTATTTAATGGTTTTCCATCTGAGGAATTTGCAAAAAACTGCAGTGCATGATGGGTCGGACCTAAAGGCTGCCTTAACGTCCTCATCTGTATGACGACATACATCAAGACTAGGAAGGTGCATAATGTTCATGTCTGGTTGCGTTTGTTGGTCCAGAAAGTAATTCAATTTCGCCATGTAGGTTACGTTCTTAAAAACTGCTTGGATATAGCCCGATTATATGCTGTGGGCCTTTTAATTTCTTTGTTTACCAGGTAGGCTACCTTCTTTAAACTGCGTTTTGTTAGACTACATATTTAGGGAGGTCTTTATAAATTTATAGTAGTCTTCATAAATATGTACATAGTTTAGCCTAACCCAGCCACTTAAGGGAGAAAGCCAGCTCAACTAGGTGTCGGTCCCAAGCCCGGATTAATGGGGAGGGTTGGCGTCAAGAAATAAAGAGACTGTATCTTCACTGCATGACTGATGTCAAAATGTGTGAAATATGTGGTTGTATTAATAAATGCATTAAAGTAGGTTAATGATTCTGTGCTGTCTAAATTGTATAGAAAATTTCTACGTATAGCCAAACAAATCTCCTCCTGTTTGAAAAGGCATAGAAAAAGCAATTTAGCCACTAAAACTTTACAGTTTTTGTGAGGGACAGTCGAATTCTCTCGTTTCTCTCGTCAAGTTTTTTTGTGATCCTGCACCTACACTTTGCCGGCCCCAGGAGGATGGGCTCCCCCTTTGAGTTTGGTCCCTCCCAAGGTTTCTTCCTTCTTGGGAGTTTTTCCATGCTATCGGCGCCTATGGCTTACTCACTGGGGGCTTTGGGTGGGCATGATATAAAGCAAAGCATTTTCCCTCCCAGTTTCCTCCTCTGGTCCACATTGCAGGACCATCAGCCATCAGAAACAGCCAGACGGTCTCCTTCAGCTTCTTTAGTGTCCTTGGAAGCCAAGGCAGTTTTAGGTCTGAGAAGAGGTTTATCAGAAGGACACATATTACGTCGTTTGTCCTGAAATGTAACATGGGGAGGAAAAGTTAAGCGGTTTAGTCAGATTGGAGTCGTTTATTCAGCAGTGGCAGCGCCAGTGACTTAATGCTACAGGTGCTATAGGGGAGTGAGATTATTTAGACCGGGTGCTTTAGCTTTTCAGCTTATGTAGATGGTGTATAGAAGCACACAGCACGATAAGCTACAGCATGGATAAAATAGGATAAAATATAAAATTCTAACGTCTAGCTCACAGAGCCTCTATGTGTACTTTGAAGAAAAAATACACTACAAGTATGCTGTAAAAACCGCAAAAATGTCTTACACAATATACAGATTTTACAGATAGTTAAAGAAAAAATGAAACCAATATTTTGGGGGTGCTGTGGGGGTACTATGGTCATTGGAGGAGGAGCTAGAGCCCCCCCCCCCCAAGCTTTTCCTTGGTGCTGCCACTGTTGTTCAGATTAAAAGTAACATTGTCATTAATAAACAGTACTCTGATCAAATTTTTGCATGTACAAACACAATCAAAGTTTAACCACATGTTTAGACACAATTCACACACCTGTTACATTTCCATAATGCTAAGACTCTCTACACTTACTTCATCCACTTTCTTGTTTGGTACACAGTCATTTGATGGATGTGTAAGATCATTACCAGACCGTCTGCTGCAAACTCTACAGTTAATGAATGGCTGCAAAAACACACAGACACACAAAAACAGTATTTAAAGAGTGGTGGGCAATAAATACAGTGAGAGAAGGTGTAGTAAAGATATATCTAATGATTTAAGGCAGAGCTGCTGGAGTGCAGGGTTTAATGACACAGAACAATTTTAGAGGAAAGAGCTTCCAAAGCAGGGTCACCATAAGGCTATATTATACAAAGCAAGTTCATCTAAAAGTATGAACAACAAATCCCGTTTAACTGAACACTGCTCTGTATTAAAATACTGTCCTCCGATCAAGCTAAGTGGTCCTGTAGTTCACTATTTAAAGAGGTAAATTTAAAGGGTAATTCACACTGCACATCTACCCTGCTCTGACCAGGTTTAATTACTGGCTTTCTAATTAAAACAAGAGTTAAGTCCTGCCCTTTCACCACAAAACACCACACTGCCATTTAAGGCTGATTTCAACAATGAGTTTTAGTTAACCTGGCTCGATTGAGTTAACTCTGGGTATGTAAAACCCGCTTTGTAGTACAGCCCACAGGTCTTTAAATAAGGCCAGCTAGGGTTCATAGCTCGAAGCATAATCTACAGGTCACCCCTCAGATGATTAGCATTTGCTTCTGCCTGGTAATCCAGCCTTTAAGCCTGTAAACCTACTAAAATTTGAGAATAAGGTGAAGGAACTGGCTCTTTGAGGCCACCTATGTATTTGTTACTTTATTGTTGGCTAACTTTCCCCCGCAGGGCATCAAAAAAGTTAACATGAACCTAAATTAATTTGCTAACTGATATGTCCAATGCTCACAGTCACAGTGACTCTTTACTTACCCTCTTGTCCATGAAAATACAGTCAGCCCGATGGTCTGTTGCAGTTGACTTTGGACATTTTGTTGCTCTCAAGAGAATCTCAATGTCAATGTATTCACTGCTGATCTAAATCACATAAACACGTTATATACAAAATTGCCTACAACTGTTTTAAAGGCAATATAACAAACAATAATCACCCAAAAAATGGCAAACTGTCACAGACTTGACTGCAGCAGATTCAGAGAGAAACTGTGAGAAGGTAAAATTGACCAGGGCTGAGATATACAACCATCACTTTCATTGTGAAGAGACATTAAGCATCATATGCATTGAAATTAAAACATCAAAATCAATGTGATACTCATTAGTTCAGCTTGCAGATGATGAAAGTTTCACACTTTTGTAAACACTTTCTCAGCAGTTACCTTCGGACGGCCCTGGATGTTATAGAAATTCATGTGCTGACGGGTTCCTTGATGAGCATTTTCGACTGCGAGTTTAATGGCCGTCTTGTGAGTGCAGGGAGACTGTGGTAATCTTGCTGGGCCTCTGTGGAGATAAGCAGAGCTCCATAAGCCAAAACCAGAAGCAGCAGGCGGGTCATCTTCCTCTCAGCTTTGAAGGGAGAAGCAGGACTGAGGACACTGATCTGTGGTCCCCTTATCCAGCACGTCCAGGGGCGTGTCCTTCACTCGAAACAAACAGACCTTTGAACAACATTGGAAAACTCTTCAGGATGAATTGAGGCAGGTGGTCAAGTGGGTTTATTGTTATTTCAGCAATATACACAGTACACAGTGAAAGGAAACATTGTTCCTCCTGGACCACGGTGCAAGACAAAGAAGAAAAACAGAAACAACACAAGATGACACAAGTGCGGGCAAGATAGAACTATACAGAGTGAAAGGAGCACAAACAGAGGGAGAAAGTGCAAGATAAACACAAGAGCAACAATACAATACTACAGGACAAGACAGCGCAGTCAAGAACACAGAGTGCAGCCAGAGCTAACCTGAATAGGGGCATCAAGGTTGCCAGGCAGGCAGAGAAACAGAAAATAGAGGTCTACTTCACATACAACAACCCACAGTGGGTGTGGCAGGGAATACAACACATTACAAACTTCAAAGGCAACAACACCGTCACTGTTAACAGCAACGCCCTTTTAGCAAAGGAGCTAAACAGCTTCTTTGCTCGTCTGGAGGAACACAGAGCAGACATAGCCACACTGCCCCCTCCCCCAATCTCCAGCACTCACAGACTCCCTCTGCAGGAACACCACGCGAGAAGGCACATTGCATCTCTAGGTGTGTGGAGTTTAAGACAAGGCAAGTGATGCTACGATAATATAATTCCTTGGTAAGACCCCACCTAGAATATTGTGTGCGGGTTTGGTTACCATACCTTAAGAAGGACATTGCTGCCTTGGAAAAGGTGCAACGTAGGGCAACGAGAATGATTCCTGGTCTTAGAGGAATGTCTAATGAGGAGAGGTTAGCTGAGCTGAATCTGTTTAGCCTCGAGCAAAGGAGACTAAGGGGGGACATAATCCAGGTGTTTAAGATTCTAACAGGTCTGGATGCTGTTCAGCCAAATGGCTATTTCAATGTTAGTTTAAATACCAGAACTCGTGGCCATAAGTGGAAATTAGCTGGAGAACATTTTAAAACGAATTTGATGAAGCATTTCTGTACACAGCGTGTAGTTAGAGTATGGAATAGTCTTCCTGTTATTGTAACACAAGCTAAAACCCTGGGTTCTTTTAAATCAGAGCTAGATAAGATTTTTGAGCTATTAGCTAAGTTCTCCTCAAAGGAGCTTGATGGGCCGAATGGCCTCCTCTCATTTGTAAATCTCTTTGGTTCTTATGAGTCAGCTTACAGAGATGAGGTCCAGAAACTGATAGGTTGGAGTTCAGCAAACAATTTGGCACTAAACAGCACAAAGACAAAGGAATCACTGACTTCAGGAAGGATGGAGGCGACACTGGCCTGCCTAGATGGATGGATGGATGTTTTTATTGACATTGTAAGTACAATGAGATTTAGTTTGGAACGCGCCAGCAGCTACACAGTATATTTACAATTATATAGATTGTGAGGCATAAAATAAGGTGTGAGTAATATAACATAACGACATAATATAAGTAATCATTAATTAATCATTACAGATGGTATGAGGTGTGAACCGCTAGGCTGCTATGGCATGTTTGGTATCAAACCGATGGAAAATCACTCCAGTTTCCAAATCTGGTCAGTGGTTACCACGAAAGTGAATATATCAAAAGTTACACCAGCCTAACGAAAATCATCAATACAAGGGAAATCACTCTGGTCATAAATCTCAAAAGGACTGATACAGACCCCCTTCCGAAAGCCCGCCAAATGGATGGTCAGCCATTGGTCCAGGAGTCGAATTCCTGGTCACTCCTATTCACGAACTTTACACTATAAAACCTGGCACCTCAGAACAAAGCCAGGAGAGGAGAAACAGAAGGGAGGAGAAAACAAAAGACCATCAGCACGAAGAGAGGCAGAGAACATCAGCCCAAGAGAAGAGAAGCCCACAAGAAGCCCTCCTGAAGCCTATCAGTGAAGACCCAGCTGGACAGAGAACTGCAACCAAGCCCAAGCTTCACCAGGAGAGGGAATCAGAGGGGCTCCACTCCAACAACCGCTGCAAACACCGCGCCTCCCTGAGTGCCATCACCCATCAGCTCATCAGCCTCCGCAACCAACTGCCAAGACCCCCCCCCCCCACTCTGCAACCAAGTAAACAAACTTCCTTTCATTTATAACAACCTAAACTCCTATTCACCTGCTATATTACTTTAGGACAGTATTTCCACAAATTGCTTGCTTTGCAGAACAGTATTTTCCCTTTTAAGGTTACTCATTTTAAATCTGGTCATTGCATTTTCATGATTACATTGTTTGTGTCCACTCCGTTATTTCGTGTTTATTGTTTGTTAGGTGTAATGTCTGTCTTATGTTAGTTATAGGAATAAATGCATGTCTTTTACACAACTTCAGCCTCCGTTCATTGAGTGCTCACAAGAATCCCTGCCTGTGCGATCTACGCTCTGAAACCTCAAATTCGCCTGAAATATCGCGAGACTCTCTCTCATTGGCCGTGAGGGGAGCTTCGCTACCGATCGTTTACATTACCTGGTGACGCAGCTCGTTGGACAAGCCTTCTATTCTAACCCAGGTTATTACGTGATACTGGTTATTAATGAGTTCCATTTAAGTCACACATTAACAGACTCACGGTGTTTCGCAATTGAGTTTGAGCCGACCATTCAGCATAAAAATTGGTTAATAATCACAAGGCACAAGGTTTAAACTTATTCTGAGCACACAATTTAAACTTTTTATGACCGAACGTGCAGTGAAGAAGCGCTACTGTCAACTGGTTGCAAAAGTCGCACTCATGGCAATCTGAAGGCATTTAAGCGGGATCATATGGGCTTATTATAGTTATTTTTATTTCTATTATTAGTAGTTATATTATTTTGTTTTATTTTCGGTGATTTCATTGTAGTTCTTTCGTATTAAACTGCAGTAAACTTTAACCCTATGTCTGACGAGATTCTCAGATGTAGCGCTTTGTTTCCAGGTTCAATTCGGACGAGTGTCTCCGTTTCTATATATCCTGGGAGAGATCTCTCTATTAGCGAACGGGAATACTTGTTATGAGGTTCTAACCTAAATTATGTTGCGCTTGGACATAAGACCGATAGCTTAGTTACCTATCAGGATCATACTCGTATGTGTGTGCCTGCTTTAGACAAAGCAAGTTTAACACAACTTTGCGCTGTGAGCCAAGTGTGTGTCATTTAGAAATTGGGAGTCTCCTGTGCTTGAGACCCGCCGTGGTTAAGCACCATTTGCGACGAGATATAGTGCACTCACAATTTAAATCTGTCGCCGTAACGCGTGCGCCGTCTCGCTTCAGTAATTGTTTTAAGGGGTGATGACGAAGATGACGAATTTACTTTCCTGAAGAGGAGCAGGATGGGTCACGCGTTCTGTAAGATTTGTCTCCCACGGGGAAGGAACGATGTCAGTCGGCATGAAAAATCCAAGTCATTAGTGAATGACAGAGCCGCATGAGTGAACATGAAAAATTAATAGAAAATAAATGACAAATGGTTATTTTATATTTTATATATTTTATATATTTATATTTATATTATATTTTATATAATTTATATTATTTTATATTTCCTGTCTTAAAATGTAAGGGATACACGTGGTCATTTCCGTTGTTTCCTGTTTCCTGCGAGAGTGATACTGACTGCTAGCGCGCGAACTTTGAAACCATAGATATCACCTAAATAATAATTCGAGTTAAGTCATTGGGAAAAAGCTTCGCAAGATTAATAATCCTCCAAAATAAATAAATAAAATTTCCCAGACCCCGACGGATTAATCACCTACGCAAGTACCGACCCACGATCTTCGTTCAATTAAGAAGGTGCTTCCAGCCTTACAGCCTCAGTTTACGTAAGTACAACGCCATGTCTACTGTTCCGTGTTCTGAGTGTAATATGTTTAGCTATTCTTCTCCAGTCATTAGCGGTATTTATACATGTGAGAAGTGTCAGTTAGTCGCTAGACTGACGGAGAAGATTGTAGTGTTAGAGGGACGTATCCGGACGTTACATAACATTCAGGAGAATGAGAGTTTTATTGACTCAGTATTAGCGGCTCCGGATATGTCCGCGATAGCCAGTAAGTCTCCCCCTGCTCCGGCAGCAGAGCCTTCGCAGCAAGGCGAGTGGGTGACGACCCGGCGGCATAGTCGCAAATCCAAACCAAACTTACACCGGCACCATTCGCCTATCCGCGTTTCCAACAGGTTCTCCCCACTCAGTGAAACTCCCACTGAGACGCCTGTTGAAAGTGCTCTAATAATTGGTGATTCTATTCTAAGAAACGTGAGAGTAGCGACTCCAGCGACCATTGTAAATTGTCTCCCGGGTGCCAGAGCGACCGACATCTCGGCAAATTTAAAAGTGCTGGCTAAAAGTAAACGTAAATACTCTCAGATAGTTATCCACGTCGGCACTAATGATGTCCGATTGAGGCAATCGGAGATCACAAAGGCAAATTTTAAAGAGGTGTGCAACATTGCGAAGAAGATGTGTGTGTCAGTAACGTGCTCTGTCCAGACTAAAAACTCAAGTCCAGACTAAAAACACACCTGTTTAGTTTAGCGTATAGGGACACTAGTTCTAGCCCTAGCTAACTCTTCACTCCCAGGCAGACCTGTAGTGTGAGGTGTAGAGCTGGGTGGGGATCGGTGCCATTGGCTTTGGATGAACTGGATTGTCAGTGCTGTCACTCTAGCTTTGCAATCTCTTGTGGAACTGGAGTGCTGACATTTCAGGGACTCCCCATGCCGGCATTCCCACTTGCCTCTCCCTCCTACTGATGCTGCCATAGCCATATCTGCCGGAGCTTGCAGATTGCACTTCATATTGTACTCACCTAGCTTTTAGCACTGCCAATAGCCTCCTCTACTATGCCTAATTGTACATTTTATTTCCCCTACTCCTCCTGGGGGTGATGCCTGGAGACCTCAATCTATCAAGATATCCAGCACACCCGACCACCACCAGTGACGTCCCTGCATCCAGCTCGCCGTTCTGATCTTCCATGTATGACCCGCTGCCTTACCTCTGGTTGCCTGGCAATTGGAAGAAGACTCGGCTTCGGCATTGGCTTATCTTCCTTGCTCTCCTCTCTCTATTTGACTATCCCTGCCGGCCCCTGGAGGATGGGCTTCCCCTTTGAGTCTGGTCCCTCTCAAGGTTTCTTCCTTCTAGGGAGTTTTTCCTTGCCACTGTCGCCTATGGCTTACTCACTGGGGGCTTTGGGTGAGGATACTGTAAAGCGCTTTGAGACAATGTAATGTTGTGATAATGCGCTATATAAAAATAAATTTGTTTGTTTGTTGTTGTTGATACTGGAGCCTGGTTGCGGTGGTGGGATGGCTCACGGCGGGTGCCGGAAAATTTCCTTTATTTTCAAATCCAAACCTTGACAGGTATGCTGCTGTTCCAAATCATGGGTGCATGTTACAAGTGCGGAACATATTTTAACTTAGTACTAACTTAGCATCATATTTGATCTGATTCGACTGAATATCCCAGGTTTCCATCTCTCATGCATCTGGTGTGACGTGTTTTCAGACTCTCAGGCTGGCGCAAAGAAATCTTACGGGAATTGAACGTCTCACTCCGGCCAGCTGACCAAAGTTGGTAACCTTGGTATTGTGTGTAGGAGATTCGGTATAACTATAATTTCGTTCTCCATTTACATGCCCGTAGTGTCTTTAAGTGTTATGTAGTTTTGCCTGAAACGCAAAAATAAAACAAAGCAATTAAAGCCGTAAGTGGCTCAAATTGTGCTGTAGCGATTGAAGAACTTTTGTCGGAAGTTGGATTCGAACCCACGCCTTACTTGGGAGAACAGAATACCAGAATAGAGTAGGTTAAGTCCAGCCTTGGCTTCCAAGCTGACGTTTTTCTACATATGTGCTTGTGTATCATGGACAGTAAGAGGGGGCAGGCAAGGAGAGAATTTCTCTCTTTGGGGATCAATAGAGTGTTGTTATTATAACGTCTAAAAAGTATGATGGTCTGTCGATAAATCAATAAGAAAATAAATGAAGTCGTTTTCGCGAACACGCTGGAAAAGCCAGGGGCCGGACCGACTGTAGGGGGCGTGGCCAGAGACAGCCATCTCAGGCTGTCAAGTCTCCCGTTTTGGCCGGGAAACTACCGTATTTTACTTCTCTTTCCCGCCGTCCTCCCGTATTAGTATTTTCCCGTAAATCTCCCTTATATTATATAGTTGCTGGATAGTGTAGTGGTAAGATCGCCGCCTTTCACACGGGAGACCGGGGTTCGAATCCCGGTTGTGACCAAAAATATATTTTATATATTTTATATATTTATATTATATTTATATTATATTTTTTATATATTGTATTATATAGTTGCTGGATAGTGTAGTGGTAAGATCGCCGCCTTTCACACGGGAGACCGGGGTTCGAATCCCGGTTGTGGCCAGAAACAACTGCTATCACAACTAGAGGTACAACACGATTGCTACGACAAGGGGGAGCCAGGACGACAGGTCAGGGGGGAGATATCATCATCCCCACATTCCGAGATTGGGTACCAAGCCCCATATATATTAGTAGGCTGAATACAAGAGCAGCTGACCTGAGAAATAAGAAATAAGCTAAGCTGGCAACCTGGACCCTCCGACCAAGAATCTCTAGCTGGCCCTCCGACCAAGAATCTCTAGCTGGATAGTGTAGTGTTAAAGTACATATATATTAGTAGGCTGAATACAAGAGCAGCTGACCTGAGAAATAAGAAATAAGCTAAGCTGGAAACCTCCGACCAAAAATAATAATATATATCTACGGGAACGAGAAAGCAGAGAACAAGAACAAGATTTGTAAATGTAAGATTTGAAGGACCCGGCATGAAAAATAGAATAGTTCTCGTCATTAGTGAACTGTTATCATTGTGTATCATGGACAGTAAGAGGGGGATCAATTATAACGTCTAAAAAGTATGATGGTCTGTCGATAAATCAATCAGATAAATAATGAAGTCGTTTGTAGGGGGCGTGGCCAGAGACTCAGGCTGTCAAGTCTCCCGTTTTGGCCGGGAAACTACCGTATTTTACTTCTCTTTCCCGCCGTCCTCCCGTATTAGTATTTTCCCGTAAATCTCCCTTATATTATATAGTTGCTGGATAGTGTAGTGGTAAGATCGCCGCCTTTCACACGGGAGACCGGGGTTCGAATCCGGTTGACCGGTTGTGGCCAAAAATATATTTTATATATTTTATATATTTATATTTATATTTATATTTTATATAATATATATATCATCATCCCCACATTCCGAGATTGGGTACCAAGCCCCATATATATTAGTAGGCTGAATACAAGAGCAGCTGACCTGAGAAATAAGAAATAAGCTAAGCTGGAAACCTGGACCCTCCGACCAAGAATGCGTGAAGTACCCTCAGAAGGTCTACTAGAAGATGTACGTAGAAGACTACTACAGATCAGCTGATCTACACCACAGCAACAGTGATCCTTGAGCTGGAGCCGGACCGTCTTTGAAGACTCCGTAAATCTCCGTATAATAATATATATCTACGGGAACGAGAAAGGAGAAAGCAGAGAACAAGAACAAGATTTGTAAATGTAAGATTTGAAGGACCCCCGGCATGAAAAATAGAATAGTTCTCGTCATTAGTGAACATGTGTCTCGTCATTGTGTATCATGGACAGTAAGAGGGGGATCAATAGAGTGTTGTTATTATAACGTCTAAAAAGTATGATGGTCTGTCGATAAATAATGAAGTCGTTTTCGCGAACACGCTGGAAAAGCCAGGGTGTAGGGGGCGTGGCCAGAGACAGCCTGCTGAACATCTCAGGCTGTCAAGTCTCCCGTTTTGGCCGGGAAACTACCGTATTTTACTTCTCTTTCCCGCCGTCCTCCCGTATTAGTATTTTCCCGTAAATCTCCCTTATATTATATAGTTGCTGGATAGTGTAGTGGTAAGATCGCCGCCTTTCACACGGGAGACCGGGGTTCGAATCCCGGTTGTGGCCAAAAATATATTTTATATATTTTATATATTTATATTTATATTTATATTATATTTTATATAATTTATATTATTTTATATTTCCTGTCTTAAAATGTAAGGGATACTGGAGCCTGGTTGCGGTGGTGGGATGGCTCACGGCGGGTGCCGGAAAATTTCCTTTATTTTCAAATCCAAACCTTGACAGGTATGCTGCTGTTCCAAATCATGGCTGCATGTTACAAGTGCGGAACATATTTTAACTTAGTACTAACTTAGCATCATATTTGATCTGATTCGACTGAATATCCCAGGTTTCCATCTCTCATGCATCTGGTGTGACGTGTTTTCAGACTCTCAGGCTGGCGCCTGAGAAACGTCTCACTCCGGCCAGCTGACCAAAGTTGGTAACCTTGGTATTGTGTGTAGGAGATTCGGTATAACTATAATTTCGTTCTCCATTTGCATGCCCGAAGTGTCTTTAAGTGTTATGTAGTTTTGCCTGAAACGCAAAAATAAAACAAAGCAATTAAAGCCGATCAGTGGCTCAAATTGTGCTGTAGCGATTGAAGAACTTTTGTCGGAAGTTGGATTCGAACTTGGGATGCCTTACTTGGGAGAACAGAATACCAGAATAGAGTAGGTTAAGTCCAGCCTTGGCTTCCAAGCTGACGTTTTTCTACATATGTGCTTGTGTATCATGGACAGTAAGAGGGGGCAGGCAAGGAGAGAATTTCTCTCTTTGGGGATCAATAGAGTGTTGTTATTATAACGTCTAAAAAGTATGATGGTCTGTCGATAAATCAATAACAATATCAATGAAGTCAATGTTTATCTAAAGGAATCAGAATTCAGGAAAAGCCAGGGGCCGGACCGAGTGTAGGGTGCGTGGCCAGAGACAGCCTGCTGACTGTTCCAAATCATGGGTGCATGTTACAAGTCCGGAACATATTTTAACTTAGTACTAACTTAGCATCATATTTGATCTGATTCGACTGAATATCCCAGGTTTCCATCTCTCATGCATCTGGTGTGACGTGTTTTCAGACTCTCAGGCTGGCGCAAAGAAATCTTACGGGAATTGAACGTCTCACTCCGGTCAGCTGACCAAAGTTGGTAACCTTGGTATTGTGTGTAGGAGATTCGGTATAACTATAATTTCGTTCTCCATTTACATGCCCGTAGTGTCTTTAACCGGCTGCACATTACGACACAACTTTGCCCTTATTGGCTTAAGAATTTAGTCACATACATGACGTATATCTGCTATTTCTCCCGAGAAGCAGGTAAAGCAGTGGTAACTGCTTTGTAGTTAATTTACCTGGTAAAATTAAGTTTAAATAAATGATATAAATACTGTAATAGTACTCGTGAGCTTTGTTTATTTGTTATTAGTTATTGTAATGTTGCGCTGCTTTATTTGTTTAATCGTCTAGTCTGTGGAGACATTCAAGTTAATCAAATAAGAATTGCACTGTACACTGTACATGACCATAAAAACTTTGTATCCTTGAAATAAATGTTTTTGATCTTTTCCTTGGCAGTTATCTTTTTACACAGGGCCTCTATGTACACGATAGTTTTTTTTTTCACGACTAACAGTATGGATCAGGAGTTGGTTATTGTAAAAGAAGTAATGTGCATGCAGGTGATATTTGTATAGATTTATCCACACCCTTGTAGCAGTGCTGCCATTGCAGTCAGATCTCGCAAACTAGGAGTATTAGTTGTCTTTATTTCTCTTTATTTCTTGACGCCAACCCTCTCCATTAATCCGGGCTTGGGACTGGCACCTACCTGAGCTGGCTTGCTCCCTTAAGTGGCTGGGTTAGGCTAAACTATATATATATATTTACCAAGACTACAATAAAACATCTCGAAATGTGTAGTCTAGCAAAACGCAGTTTAAAGAAGGTAGCCTACCTGGCGAAATTGCAAACAAATTAAGGGCGTTAGGCAGCCTTTAGATCCTACCCATCATGCACTGCAGTTTTTTGCTAATTCCTCAAATGGAAAACTGTCCATCCATCCATCCATCCATTTTCCAAACCGCTTATCCTACTGGATCGCGGGGGGTCTGGAGCCTATCCCGGAAGCAATGGGCACGAGACAGGGAACAACTCAGGATGGCGGGCCAGCCCATCGCAGGGCACACTCACACACTATTCACTCACGCATACACTCCTATGGGCAATTTAGCAACTCCAATTAGCCTCAGCATGTTTTTGGACTGTGGGGGAAACCAGAGTACCCGGAGGAAACCCCACGATGACATGGGTAGAACATGCAAACTCCACACACATGTGACCCAGGTGGAGACTCGAACCCGGGCCCTAGAGGTGTGAGGCAACAGTGCTAACCACTGCACCACCATGCTGCCCCCTAAATGGAAAACCATTAAATACAAAAGGAAAACAAAAGTGCTGTAAGACTGTATACTTATGTGTATGTTAGTAAAGGCTGTAGCTGACACAACGGACCCCACTAATTAGAAAGGGGTAATTGTACACATGTGGCATCCAGTATGTTCTTCTATAACAGTTTTAAAAAAAAAAAAAAAACTCACATTACACAAATTGGCACTATCAAAACGAGGATTATGGGGAAAATGGGGACTGTGATGGAGATTACATACACGTAGGCATGGTATTTAGTTTTTTTTAATCTGGTCACCTTCCAGAGTAATTGTAAACTAAAACCATCTTCACCCTATTTGATTCTTTATAAATGGACAATCAGTCGTGCAGTAAATGGGGGTATAGAGAGACACAGAGCTTGTCTAACAAGAAACCCTGGGAAGCTAACATTAATAGGGTGGGTATGGATAGCAAAACCATTGATACAGATTACAGATTTATATCTCACCTGAACCCTGGCGGGCTCCGTGCCAATAGGGGTTGGGATTAGGGTTAGTTAACTTAAGTAGTAATATTGATGTGTATATTCTCCTATTCTCCAGTCAGTGAATCGTGAAACGTAATGTTAATATGTTTCTATACCTATATGTTCTGCTTAAAAACCCATAAAGGCAAGCACAGTGTTTAGACATTCTGTTACTTAGACTAGTAAACACTAAGATCCTTCAGCTTTCAATTAACCTGACACAACAGTCTAAACAACAAATGTGTGCCATGTCATTTGTCATCTTTACATCTTGTATCCTTTATATGGTAATTGGATTTTCAAGGTGGAATTGCAGGTCGATCATTTTAAGGATCTAGATGTAAACCTCCCTGGTGTTGCTTTAATATTTTTTTTGCACAATTTGCTTCACACACTTCCTCCAGCAGAGAAGCTTACAATACTACACCCCACCAAATGACTGGATGATGCCTTTTTATTTAAGGTCTGGCTGTGAGCCTCGATTACCGATACACTATCTTCAGGCTCCTGCCGGGATCAGTCAGTATGGTGGACCTTTGGAGGAATGGGTACAAAACCATCAGGAAAGTTTGCAGGTGCTTCAAGAGTATGTGAAGGCTTAGTTGGAGGAACAAGCCACACCACGAAATCGGAAACACAATGAGTTGGTTAATGATTAGGGGTTTGATGAAGGTCAGCTGGTGTGTTTGCGGAACCATGTTCGAGGTAAAATACAGGATCATTGGGATGCCTGTTTGTATATGGTAGTTCGGTGTCCCCAAGATCAGGGTGCAGTTTACTCTGCAACTCCAATGGAGGGGGACGGGGTTGTCCGTCAAGTTCACCGAACAGAGTTGCGTCCAGTACCACAGGGGGTTGTTATGTCAGGGGAAGATGTTCTGGTAATGTCTCCTGAGTCTGGGTTGCCCACAGGGGCAACAGAAATGGAATCGGATGAGGACTCTGTGATTTTACGGGGACAGGGCTGGTGGGAGGGGTCGCAATAGAGCATCCACAAGTAGGCCTCGTATAATGGAGGAGGTTATGTCCCCCCCGAGGTGTAGAGACCAGTTAAACGTTCGGTGAGGTCCACCACTGGTCATCATACCAACCCTTATAAGTTACCACGGTCAGTGAATGATCGTTCGGTTGGGGAGGAAGACCAGTGGTTTGGGGATAGAATTCTTAGCTGTGATCGTTGGGTCATCAATTTCATTTTGGGGGATGGATTGTAGCCAGGCAATTATAGGCAGGTATAGGAACTGCAGTTCGGACTGGAGGCATAGCCGGGGCGAGATGGCTGTGCATGTTCCGATGGTAGGGCATATTGGCAAAGGAGCAGGCACGGGAAAGACAGGCAGGGTCCTGATAGATTTGGTGGAGCATCGGCGGGCATATTGAATTTGCAGTGTAGCAGCCTTTCTGTTTGCTTGTTTCAGGGGTGAACAATCTTATCCGCAAAGGGCCGGTGTGTATGCAGGTTTTCGCTGCAACTCCCTAATTAGATTTCTAATTAGAGGACTGATTAGCTGAAGAGTCCTCATACCTGGTTTTGAAGAGCTGACCTAAAGGTTACCCCAAAAACCTGTTTTTTTTTGTTTGAATGGGGCAGTGAGTCATGGGGTAAACTACTGTTCTTTAGGGGTTTTCAAGGTGGAATTACGGGTCGATAATTTTAAGGATCAGGTTGTAAACCTCCCTGGTGTTGCTTTAATATGTTTTATCTGAGGTTGTATCGTGTATTATCAAGCCAGCCGGCTTAGTGGCCTCGGGAGCGGGGTTTAGTGGGAGCAGCTGGCTAGTTTTATTTTCTTTTTTGTTTGTGTCTTTTTCTTTGTTGTATGTATATTTTGGGTTCATTATTAGGCAGGCTGGGCCTTTTGGCACCTGTAGTCTGGGTGCTGGATTGCCCATAGGGGTCTTTTTTATTGCTGTGATTTGCTGTGTCATTCACTAGTGTGATTTGTGCTGGATGTGTTTTTAAGGTTGTGCTGTGGCGTGTACCTGAGCAAACTTTGGGCAACCTGTTCTCTTGTTGGCTTTATTGACAAAGGGTGGATTAGTCTAATTACGGCCTGCTACAAATAGCTGCATATAACGTATAAAAAAAATCACCTTATGGGTGCAAGATAGGGTAGCAAGATCTTGAGTTTTTTTTACAGTACTCGGGTACGTTTTAAAATTTTCGACCAATCAGCAAACATTATTCTGACAGCATAGCTGGGAAACCAATGAAAAGTGAGTGCAACGTTCTAGAACTTGACTTCGGGTTGACGCTCCCTATAAAAGAGCTGGGTACTGCTTCAAGGCGTTCAGTTGGCGCTACCTCCTGATAGAGTAGCACTGTACGGCTCTTGTTCCGTAAAACAACATCAAAAGGATGAAAAAAAAAACAATATTTAAAGAAGACGAAAAAAATCAATTTTTAAAGAAGACGAAAAAAACATCGTCTAAAAAAATAAGCCAAAAAAATAATATCCGAAGAAGGAAAAACATGCAAAGTAAAAAAAAACAAACAAAAATAAAAAACAATATCCAACGAAGAAGGAAAAAAACATCCAAAGGGAGAAAAGAAGAACTGAAGGGCCAACGAGGTAGGAGGAAATACAAATTTCGTTTCAGCACCGTTGGAGTGCCAAGCCGTGAAAAGCATTTGGCCAGAAGACAAGGTAAGTGTTGTATCTGTTATTTTAAAACAGCGCTTTTCAAAATGCTGCTTTATAATCGTTTGAGATCGTTAGCCAGTGTGACAGCTGAAGGCTTTTTGAGTTTACCAACATAAAGTTTTATTTCTGTATTAGGACATTGTCAGGAACAATGATGTGTTCATCGCTATGATGTGGTCAAAAAGCGATGCATTGAATCTTAGAAACATTTGTGATTTTTCAAACGATGCTTTTCCTTTTATTTAATCAGTAAAATTTCCATCGGTTTTATATAGTGCCCCTTGAAATATGTCTTTAGCTCATTTTCCGGGCATTTTACTAGAATGCATCCTGAGAAATACACAAGCTCTGCTGCATTTCCGTGCCTCGATGTTTAGTGCCGAGTATAATTGTTGCAGTTGCCTTTTATATATTCCATGAGACCTGTTGGTACCAAGAGAAGTGTGAGACTGTCAGGGTGAATTTATCATACAATCGCACGCATAAATACCTGAGGGTTGCCAGTCCTTTTGCGTTGTTACAGGAGGACTAGAGCTGACGAGTGTGTTTCTACACACTATCAAGGGCATTGTAGTACAGTTTTCTCAGGTGGGAGAATGCTGCCGATCTCCTATTTGACAATACAGCCCTTGATATATTAGAATATTACAGAACTAGAAGCCTTTTGCAAGGAAGAATGTGAGAAAATCCCAAGTACAAGAACTGAAAGCCTTTCAGCTGGCTATAAGAAGCGCTTGTAAGCTGTGATATCTGGCAGAGGAGGTGTTACTAAGTACTGATTACGTAGGGTGCCCAAACTTTTGCAGAGTGCCATAATAATGTTTTTATTTTGTAATTTTGTTCAATTTATGGCATAAAAAGTAACTATTCATCAATGTTTGCTGAAAATATTGTGTATTTTTCCCCCAGTTCCTAAAGAGACTGTATTAACTGATATTGTTGCTTTTGTAATTGAAAAGATGTTATTTGTCAAGGGGTGCCAAACCTTTGCATAAGACTGTACACAGTGTGTGTATGTGTTTATGTGAGTGTGTGTCTGTGTGTGTGTGTGTATATATATATATGTGTGTGTGTGTATATATTTCTGTATATGCATGTGTATATATATATTTATATATAGTTCACACACATTCAAACTTATTTGAATACACATTCAAAATTATTTTTATTATTATTATTTTCGTTTTTTTTTTTTTTTGTGTTTTAAAATTTTTTATTTTTGCAATGGAAATAAAAATAAAGCAGTCCTCCGTAGAGGAGGGGTGGTGGAGGGAATATATATATATATATACATATATATAAAATAATTGTCACACAACTGGGGTGACATGCCTTTCCTGCTCACCCAATTTTAGTGCACTTTAGTTATGCATAATGACCTTCTAGTCTCGATACACCCATATATATATATGTATATATATATATAGTTTTTTTTGTTTTTTTTTTTTGCAATAGACAATAAAAATAACGCAGTTCTCCATAAAGGAGGGATGGTGGATGGAATATATATATACATATATATAAAATAATTGTCACACAACCTGGGTGACATGCCTTGCCTGCTCACCCAGTTTTAGTGCACCTTAGTTATTCATAATGACCATCTAGTCTCGATACACCCATAAATATATATGTATATATATATAGTTTTTTTTTGTTTTTTTTTTTGCAATAGACAATAAAAATAACGCAGTTCTCCATAAAGGAGGGATGGTGGATGGAATATATATATACATATATATAAAATAATTGTCACACAACTTGGGTGACATGCCTTGCCTGCTCACCCAATTATAGTGCAACTTAGTTATCCATAATGACCAACTAGTCTCGATACACCCATATATATATATATATGTACATATATATATAGTTTTTTTATTAGCAATAGAAAAGAAAAATAACGCAGTTCTCCGTAAAGGAGGGATGGTGGATGGAATATATATATATATATATATATATATACATTTATATAAAATAATTGTCACACAACCTGGGTGACATGCCTTGCCTGCTCACCCAATTTTAGTGCACCTTAGTTATCCATACTGACCATCTAGTCTCGACACACCCATATATATATATATATATATATATATATATATATATATATATGTATATATATAGATATTTTTTCTTTTTCTTGTGTTTTTTTTTCGCAATGGTTATTAAAAATGAAGCAGTCCTCCGTAAAGGAGGGGTGGTGGAGGGAATATATATATACATATATATATAAAATAATTGTCACACAACCTGGGTGACATGCCTTGCCTGCTCACCCAATTTTAGTGCAACTTAGTTATCCATAATGACCAACTAGTCTCGATACACCCATATATATATATATATATATATGTACATATATATAGTTTTTTTATTAGCAATAGAAAAGAAAAATAACGCAGTTCTCCGTAAAGGAGGGATGGTGGATGGAATATATATATATATATATATATATATATATATATATATACATTTATATAAAATAATTGTCACACAACCTGGGTGACATGCCTTGCCTGCTCACCCAATTTTAGTGCACTTTAGTTATCCATACTGACCATCTAGTCTCGACACACCCATATATATATATATATATATATATATATATATATATATATATATGTATATATATATAGATATTTTTTCTTTTTCTTGTGTTTTTTTTTCGCAATGGATATTAAAAATAAAGCAGTCCTCCGTAAAGGAGGGGTGGTGGAGGGAATATATATATACATATATATATAAAATAATTGTCACACAACCTGGGTGACATGCCTTGCCTGCTCACCCAATTTTAGTGCAACTTAGTTATCCATAATGACCAACTAGTCTCGATACACCCATATATATATATATATATATATATATGTACATATATATAGTTTTTTTATTAGCAATAGAAAAGAAAAATAACGCAGTTCTCCGTAAAGGAGGGATGGTGGATGGAATATATATATATAAATATATATATATATATATATATATATATATATATATATATATATATATATATATATATACATTTATATAAAATAATTGTCACACAACCTGGGTGACATGCCTTGCCTGCTCACCCGATTTTAGTGCACTTTAGTTATCCATACTGACCATCTAGTCTCGACACAATCATATATATATATATATATATATATATATATATATATATGTATATATATATAGATATTTTTTCTTTTTCTTGTGTTTTTTTTCCGCAATGGATATTAAAAATAAAGCAGTCCTCCGTAAAGGAGGGATGGTGGATGGAATATATATATAAAATAATTGTCACACAACCGGGGTGACATGCCTTGCCTGCTCACCCAATTTTAGTGCACCTTAGTTATTCATAATGACCATCTAGTCTCGATACACCCATAAATATATATGTATATATATATAGTTTTTTTATTAGCAATAGAAAAGAAAAATAACGCAGTTCTCCGTAAAGGAGGGATGGTGGATGGAATATATATATATATATATATACATTTATATAAAATAATTGTCACACAACCTGGGTGACATGCCTTGCCTGCTCACCCAATTTTAGTGCACTTTAGTTATCCATAATGACCATCTAGTCTCGACACACCCATATATATATATATATATATATATATATATATGTATATATATAGATATTTTTTCTTTTTCTTGTGTTTTTTTTTCGCAATGGATATTAAAAATAAAGCAGTCCTCCGTAAAGGAGGGGTGGTGGAGGGAATATATATATACATTTATATAAAATAATTGTCACACAACTGGGGTGACATGCCTTGCCTGCTCACCCAATTTTAGTGCACCTTAGTTATCCATAATGACCAACTAGTCTCGATACACCCATAAATATATATGTGTATATATATATATATATATATAGTTTTTTTGTGTTTTTTTTTTGCAATAGACAATAAAAATAACGCAGTTCTCCATAAAGGAGGGATAGTGGATGGAATATATATATACATATATATAAAATAATTGTCACACAACCTGGGTGACATGCCTTGCCTGCTCACCCAATTTTAGTGCACCTTAGTTATCCATACTGACCATCTAGTCTCGATACACCCATATATATATATATATATATGTACATATATATAGTTTTTTTATTAGCAATAGAAAAGAAAAATAACGCAGTTCTCCGTAAAGGAGGGATGGTGGATGGAATATATACATACATATATATAAAATAATTGTCACACAACCTGGGTGACATGCCTTGCCTGCTCACCCAATTTTAGTGCAACTTAGTTATCCATAATGACCAACTAGTCTCGATACACCCATAAATATATATGTATATATATAGTTTTTTTTTTTTCGCAATGGACAATAAAAATAACGCAGTTCTCCGTAAAGGAGGGATGGTGGATGGAATATATATATAAAATAATTGTCACACAACCGGGGTGACATGCCTTGCCTGCTCACCCAATTTTAGTGCACCTTAGTTATTCATAATGACCATCTAGTCTCGATACACCCATAAATATATATGTATATATATGTATTGTTTTTTTTTTTTTTTTTTTTTTGCAATAGACAATAAAAATAGCGCAGTTCTCCATAAAGGAGGGATGGTGGATGGAATATATATATACATATATATAAAATAATTGTCACACAACCTGGGTGACATGCCTTGCCTGCTCACCCAATTTTAGTGCACTTTAGTTATCCAGAATGACCATCTAGTCTCGATACACCCATGAATATATATGTATATATATATATATATATATATATATATATATATATAGTTTTTCTGTTTTTTTTTTGCAATAGACAATAAAAATAACGCAGTTCTCCATAAAGGAGGGATGGTGGATGGAATATGTATATGCATATATATAAAATAATTGTCACACAACCTGGGTGACATGCCTTGCCTGCTCACCCAATTTTAGTGCACCTTAGTTATCCATACTGACCATCTAGTCTCGATACACCCATATATATATATATATATATATATATATATATATATATATATATATATATATATATGTACATATATATAGTTTTTTTATTAGCAATAGAAAAGAAAAATAACGCAGTTCTCCGTAAAGGAGGGATGGTGGATGGAATATATATATATATATATATATACATTTATATAAAATAATTTTCACACAACCTGGGTGACATGCCTTGCCTGCTCACCCAGTTTTAGTGCACCTTAGTTATCCATAATGACCATCTAGTCTCGATACACCCATAAATATATATGTATATATATATATATATATATATAGTTTTTTTATTTTTTTCGTAATGGACAATAAAAATAACGCAGTTCTCCGTAAAGGAGGGATGGTGGATGGAATATATATATACATATATACATTTATATAAAATAATTGTCACACAACCTGGGTGACATGCCTTGCCTGCTCACCCAGTTTTAGTGCACCTTAGTTATCCATACTGACCATCTAGTCTCGATACACCCATAAATATATATACTGAACAAAAATATAAACGCATCACTCTTGTTTCTGCTCCCATTTTTCATGAGATGGACTTAAAGACCTACAATTCATTCCAGATACACAATATTACCATTTCTCTCAAACATTTCTCACAAATCAGTCTAAATGTGTGATAGTGAGCACTTCTGCTTTGCTGAGATAATCCATCCCACCTCACAGGTGTGCCACATCAAGATGCTGATCTGACATCATGGGTAGTGCACAGGTGTACCTTATACTGCCCACAATAAAAGGCCACCCTGGAATGTGCAGTTTTTTGCTTTATTGGGGGTCTGGGGACTCAGAACCGGTCAGTATCTGGTGTGACCACCATTTGCCTCATACAATGCAACACATCTTCTTCGCATAGAGTTTATCAGATTGTCAATTGTGGCCTGTGGAATGTTGGTCCACTCCTCTTCAATGGCTGTGCGAAGTTGTTGGATATTAGTGGGAACTGGTACACGCTGTCGTATACGCCGGTCAAGCACATCCCAAACATGCTCAACGGGTGACATGTCCGGTGAGTATGCTGGCCATGCAAGAACTGGGACATTTTCAGCTTCCAAGAACTGTGTACAGATCCTTGCAACATGGGGCCGTGCATCATCTGTCTGAGTGGCTGGTCTCAGACGATCTTGGAGGTGAACCTGCTGGATGTGGAGGTCCTGGGCTGGTGTGGTTACACGTGGTCTGCGGTTGTGAGGCCGGTTGGATGTACTGCCATATTCTCTGAAACGCCTTTGGAGACGGCTTATGGTTGAGAAATGAACATTCAATGCACGAGCAACAGATCTGGTTGACATTCCTGCTGTCAGCATGCCAATTGCACGCTCCCTCAATGCTTGTGGCATCTGTGGCATTTTGCTGTGAGACAAAACTGCACATTCCAGGGTGGCCTTTTATTGTGGGCAGTATAAGGTACACCTGTGCACTACCCATGATGTCAGATCAGCATCTTGATGTGGCACACCTGTGAGGTGGGATGGATTATCTCAGCAAAGCAGAAGTGCTCACTATCACACATTTAGACTGATTTGTGAGAAATGTTTGAGAGAAATGGTAATATTGTGTATCTGGAATGAATTGTAGATCTTTAAGTCCATCTCATGAAAAATGGGAGCAAAAACAAAAGTGTTGCGTTTATATTTTTGTTCAGTGTATGTATATGTATACATATAGTTTTTTTTTGTGTTTGTGAAAACGGGTCTTTAATCGGGGAAACGGAGCGGGTAGAGCAGGACGGAACGCAGGCATTGACAAACTACAATGACGGACAGGGCAAACAGGTAAGACCAGGACTTAAAATAGGTCATGACTAATCAAAGTAATCGGGCAAAGCAGGAGACGATCAGGGAAGCACACGTGGGTAATCAGGGGGCGTGGCACACACGAGGAGCGGACAAGCCGGGCATATATGTATATCTATATAAAACCTCATTAATGAGGGACAGGGAACAGAACGGACAGACAGAACTGGCACAGGGGAAGGAGCCAGGACAAGACTTGACATAAGACAGGAAAGGCAGAGAAACAGATCAGAAAGGGGGACACGGAGGGAACAGGCAGGACAAAAGGACCGGGAGTGAACGAAGGGAACATCGGGGAAAGAGGAGCAGAAGCCAGAGGGACGAGGGACAAAGAGAGGAGGGACAGAGACAGGAGGAACAAAGCGAGGGGGAGCAGAGGCAGGAGGGACAAAGACGGGAGGCCAGGGAGAGAAGGAGGGGGAACCAAGAGGAGCCCGAGGGAGACCCAGCGGGCGACGGGAGGCAGCCGGAAGGGCTGCAGGCGGCCGGGAGGCCGGAGCCGGAGGGGCCGAGGAGACGGGGTGAGGGACAGACGCAGGGACGAAGGAGGGAGTCGGAGGGGAGACCAGGGAAGGGGACGAAGGAGCTGGAAGGGACCCTGGCGAGGGCAAGGAGAGAGGGGGAGCCGCAGCAGACGGCGACGTCCTCCGACACGCCAGAGCGGGAGGACCAGCAGGCGAATGAGGAGCCGCCGTCGGGGGGCCCGCAGGCAACCGATAAGACGCCGGAGGAGGGACCGAGGCAGGGCGACGAGGCCGCGGAGGGGGACCCGCAGACGACAGCCGACCCGGAGGGCCAGGACCCGCAGGTGCCGACCAAGCCCTAGCGCCGGCGAGGGAGGGCGAGCCAGGGGGCTGGGCGGGTGGGACCCCAGCCGTGCGTCTGTGTCCTCTCCCCTTATGGGACACAGACATAAGGACCTGCGGCCGGGGTCGGGCTCGTCGGGGTGAGGGTACCAGAGTCACAGGGGGAGAAGGGACTGGAGTGGGGCCAGGGACTGGAGCTGCAGGCTGCAGAGGGGGCGCCTGCCCGGGAGCTGCAGGCAGGGAAAGCGCCTCGGACGTGGGCGCGGTAGCTGCAGGCAGCGGAGACGGCTGCTCGGGCTCTGGGGCCGCAGGGGGCACTTATTTTATTATATAAAATAAGTGTCACACAACCGGGGTGACATGCCTTGCCTGCTTGTGGGATGAGGAAGACTCAGGGACTGGAAATGGGATTAAAACTGAAGATGTGCTCATTCCTTTGTGTATTTACAAATTTTCCTTCCGTCAGACATGAGGAGTTTGCTGCTATATTTGGCACTAATAGAGATTCTGATGCTGCTATTTTTATTGTCTATTAGTTTGTTATTATTTACAAGTTCTGTTGTGTTTTTGCATTTTTCTCTTCTGGTTAATTAACTGCTGTCTGTTTGCTGTGAAGTATGAGTGTGGTGAGTAAGACTCAGGGACTGGAAGTGGGATTACAACTAAAGATAACATGCTTATTCCTTTTTGTATTGTTTACAAATTTCCTTCCGTCAAACATGAGGAGTTTGCTGCTATATTGTGCACTAACAGAGATTCTGATGCTGCTATTTTTATTGTTTATAAATGTGTTATTGTTTCCAAGTTGAGTATTCAATAAATGCTAAATTGAGAAATTTTGTGTATCGTTTGTTATTATTAGTGTGATATTTTACCATGCAAATAGAGGGGAAAACGTCCAATTATCGGCCAAAAAAAATCAGCAGCATATATCGGCCATCGCCTGACCCTTGACTTGAAAAACCCATATCGGTCGACCTCTAGTAACAGTACATTCTGTCCAATTCATCCATCGAGTTAAGTCACACACCCACTTGAGGGGGCACTCCGGCAGACGTGAGGATGGGGATGTTCTTTCCGCTATAACATCCACTGCAGAAGTACATCTCGCTCCTGTTCACAGGGCTTACTTCAATGATGAAGCAGGGCTGGTTGTCTGGACAAGAAGTTGTCCTGCTGCTGGGTCTCGGTGCCGTTTTTCCACCTAAGCTTGAAGGTGGAAATGTGTTCCAACTTGGTCCCTGGGACTGCAGCATAGCCAAACATCGCGAGCAGCGTCGGCCACACCCACCACCAGAACCATCACACCGTCCTATACACATAAAGAAGAACTAAAACATAGAGTGTTGTGACAATCTATGCGTTAATGTTTGGCAGCATAGGTGATTCATTAAAATTATACCGAAGAATGGAAAATGTGATATTTAGAATATTTTTTGCCATTTAGTAGCTAATTTAAGCACTTACCCAATGCCTCAATTTGTTTTAGGTCAGTAATGTCTGAGCCAAAAGAATGAATGTATGAATTTAATACAATTCACCCACTCCCACCCACACACAAATCTGAAATTCAATTTAAGACACTTCTTAAACATTAGTGCATTAACAAAAAAGGAAAATCTTAAGAGATTCAGTAGGATTTTCTATGTTAGACTTAAGCTAATAGTTCAATAGTTTTTACATATTTCAATATACCAATTTGACTTTAATGTTGAAACAGATGCTAAAACATGGAATAATTTCATAACTAGAGAAACATGTTATTCACAAACACTAGCAAAGGTAGCTTATAGTTAAGCTTACTTAAGTCAGCAAGTCAGGCTACAGTGTGTAAGAATAGTCGTAAACGATAATTTGTCTCAGTCTTACATGACAGAATAAGTAAACAGAAAATATAAAATGGCTGAAACAGCGTCATTAACGCCAGCTACAGTAGAGGCGCAGAAAAGGTGTCATGACTGAAGTATTCCCAAACTCTGGAAGACCGTATGCGAGCCTTTTTTGCCGCGTGTTTCTCCAGAGGCTCCGGAGCTCCGCTGGTTGACACAGCCATGTTGGTTCATGTGCAGGGGGACGAGCGGCAAATTTCTTTTTTGCAGGGTGGTAGGTGATGTCTCATTAATATTTATGAGAGAAGTGCTACATGATTGGCCAGTGCATGCCTTACAAAATGGTGCGGCACTGCATCCAAGCCTGCGGCACTCAGAGTCACAAATACAGTGGAAACCATTTGTAGTAATTACGTCTGTCTGGCTGATTTCCAACTAATTGATATTTGTATATTTATTACATGAATATAAGGTAATATAAGGTAATAGAAGAGGTATTTAATGGTTTTCCATCTGAGGAATTTGCAAAAAACTGCAGTGCATGATGGGTCGGACCTAAAGGCTGCCTTAACGTCCTCATCTGTATGACGACATACATCAAGACTAGGAAGGTGCATAATGTTCATGTCTGGTTGCGTTTGTTGGTCCAGAAAGTAATTCAATTTCGCCATGTAGGTTACGTTCTTAAAAACTGCTTGGATATAGCCCGATTATATGCTGTGGGCCTTTTAATTTCTTTGTTTACCAGGTAGGCTACCTTCTTTAAACTGCGTTTTGTTAGACTACATATTTAGGGAGGTCTTTATAAATTTATAGTAGTCTTCATAAATATGTACATAGTTTAGCCTAACCCAGCCACTTAAGGGAGAAAGCCAGCTCAACTAGGTGTCGGTCCCAAGCCCGGATTAATGGGGAGGGTTGGCGTCAAGAAATAAAGAGACTGTATCTTCACTGCATGACTGATGTCAAAATGTGTGAAATATGTGGTTGTATTAATAAATGCATTAAAGTAGGTTAATGATTCTGTGCTGTCTAAATTGTATAGAAAATTTCTACGTATAGCCAAACAAATCTCCTCCTGTTTGAAAAGGCATAGAAAAAGCAATTTAGCCACTAAAACTTTACAGTTTTTGTGAGGGACAGTCGAATTCTCTCGTTTCTCTCGTCAAGTTTTTTTGTGATCCTGCACCTACACTTTGCCGGCCCCAGGAGGATGGGCTCCCCCTTTGAGTTTGGTCCCTCCCAAGGTTTCTTCCTTCTTGGGAGTTTTTCCATGCTATCGGCGCCTATGGCTTACTCACTGGGGGCTTTGGGTGGGCATGATATAAAGCAAAGCATTTTCCCTCCCAGTTTCCTCCTCTGGTCCACATTGCAGGACCATCAGCCATCAGAAACAGCCAGACGGTCTCCTTCAGCTTCTTTAGTGTCCTTGGAAGCCAAGGCAGTTTTAGGTCTGAGAAGAGGTTTATCAGAAGGACACATATTACGTCGTTTGTCCTGAAATGTAACATGGGGAGGAAAAGTTAAGCGGTTTAGTCAGATTGGAGTCGTTTATTCAGCAGTGGCAGCGCCAGTGACTTAATGCTACAGGTGCTATAGGGGAGTGAGATTATTTAGACCGGGTGCTTTAGCTTTTCAGCTTATGTAGATGGTGTATAGAAGCACACAGCACGATAAGCTACAGCATGGATAAAATAGGATAAAATATGAAATTCTAACGTCTAGCTCACAGAGCCTCTATGTGTACTTTGAAGAAAAAATACACTACAAGTATGCTGTAAAAACCGCAAAAATGTCTTACACAATATACAGATTTTACAGATAGTTAAAGAAAAAATGAAACCAATATTTTGGGGGTGCTGTGGGGGTACTATGGTCATTGGAGGAGGAGCTAGAGCCCCCCCCCCAAGCTTTTCCTTGGTGCTGCCACTGTTGTTCAGATTAAAAGTAACATTGTCATTAATAAACAGTACTCTGATCAAATTTTTGCATGTACAAACACAATCAAAGTTTAACCACATGTTTAGACACAATTCACACACCTGTTACATTTCCATAATGCTAAGACTCTCTACACTTACTTCATCCACTTTCTTGTTTGGTACACAGTCATTTGATGGATGTGTAAGATCATTACCAGACCGTCTGCTGCAAACTCTACAGTTAATGAATGGCTGCAAAAACACACAGACACACAAAAACAGTATTTAAAGAGTGGTGGGCAATAAATACAGTGAGAGAAGGTGTAGTAAAGATATATCTAATGATTTAAGGCAGAGCTGCTGGAGTGCAGGGTTTAATGACACAGAACAATTTTAGAGGAAAGAGCTTCCAAAGCAGGGTCACCATAAGGCTATATTATACAAAGCAAGTTCATCTAAAAGTATGAACAACAAATCCCGTTTAACTGAACACTGCTCTGTATTAAAATACTGTCCTCCGATCAAGCTAAGTGGTCCTGTAGTTCACTATTTAAAGAGGTAAATTTAAAGGGTAATTCACACTGCACATCTACCCTGCTCTGACCAGGTTTAATTACTGGCTTTCTAATTAAAACAAGAGTTAAGTCCTGCCCTTTCACCACAAAACACCACACTGCCATTTAAGGCTGATTTCAACAATGAGTTTTAGTTAACCTGGCTCGATTGAGTTAACTCTGGGTATGTAAAACCCGCTTTGTAGTACAGCCCACAGGTCTTTAAATAAGGCCAGCTAGGGTTCATAGCTCGAAGCATAATCTACAGGTCACCCCTCAGATGATTAGCATTTGCTTCTGCCTGGTAATCCAGCCTTTAAGCCTGTAAACCTACTAAAATTTGAGAATAAGGTGAAGGAACTGGCTCTTTGAGGCCACCTATGTATTTGTTACTTTATTGTTGGCTAACTTTCCCCCGCAGGGCATCAAAAAAGTTAACATGAACCTAAATTAATTTGCTAACTGATATGTCCAATGCTCACAGTCACAGTGACTCTTTACTTACCCTCTTGTCCATGAAAATACAGTCAGCCCGATGGTCTGTTGCAGTTGACTTTGGACATTTTGTTGCTCTCAAGAGAATCTCAATGTCAATGTATTCACTGCTGATCTAAATCACATAAACACGTTATATACAAAATTGCCTACAACTGTTTTAAAGGCAATATAACAAACAATAATCACCCAAAAAATGGCAAACTGTCACAGACTTGACTGCAGCAGATTCAGAGAGAAACTGTGAGAAGGTAAAATTGACCAGGGCTGAGATATACAACCATCACTTTCATTGTGAAGAGACATTAAGCATCATATGCATTGAAATTAAAACATCAAAATCAATGTGATACTCATTAGTTCAGCTTGCAGATGATGAAAGTTTCACACTTTTGTAAACACTTTCTCAGCAGTTACCTTCGGACGGCCCTGGATGTTATAGAAATTCATGTGCTGACGGGTTCCTTGATGAGCATTTTCGACTGCGAGTTTAATGGCCGTCTTGTGAGTGCAGGGAGACTGTGGTAATCTTGCTGGGCCTCTGTGGAGATAAGCAGAGCTCCATAAGCCAAAACCAGAAGCAGCAGGCGGGTCATCTTCCTCTCAGCTTTGAAGGGAGAAGCAGGACTGAGGACACTGATCTGTGGTCCCCTTATCCAGCACGTCCAGGGGCGTGTCCTTCACTCGAAACAAACAGACCTTTGAACAACATTGGAAAACTCTTCAGGATGAATTGAGGCAGGTGGTCAAGTGGGTTTATTGTTATTTCAGCAATATACACAGTACACAGTGAAAGGAAACATTGTTCCTCCTGGACCACGGTGCAACACAAAGAAGAAAAACAGAAACAACACAAGATGACACAAGTGCGGGCAAGATAGAACTATACAGAGTGAAAGGAGCACAAACAGAGGGAGAAAGTGCAAGATAAACACAAGAGCAACAATACAATACTACAGGACAAGACAGCGCAGTCAAGAACACAGAGTGCAGCCAGAGCTAACCTGAATAGGGGCATCAAGGTTGCCAGGCAGGCAGAGAAACAGAAAATAGAGGTCTACTTCACATACAACAACCCACAGTGGGTGTGGCAGGGAATACAACACATTACAAACTTCAAAGGCAACAACACCGTCACTGTTAACAGCAACGCCCTTTTAGCAAAGGAGCTAAACAGCTTCTTTGCTCGTCTGGAGGAACACAGAGCAGACATAGCCACACTGCCCCCTCCCCCAATCTCCAGCACTCACAGACTCCCTCTGCAGGAACACCACGCGAGAAGGCACATTGCATCTCTAGGTGTGTGGAGTTTAAGACAAGGCAAGTGATGCTACGATAATATAATTCCTTGGTAAGACCCCACCTAGAATATTGTGTGCGGGTTTGGTTACCATACCTTAAGAAGGACATTGCTGCCTTGGAAAAGGTGCAACGTAGGGCAACGAGAATGATTCCTGGTCTTAGAGGAATGTCTAATGAGGAGAGGTTAGCTGAGCTGAATCTGTTTAGCCTCGAGCAAAGGAGACTAAGGGGGGACATAATCCAGGTGTTTAAGATTCTAACAGGTCTGGATGCTGTTCAGCCAAATGGCTATTTCAATGTTAGTTTAAATACCAGAACTCGTGGCCATAAGTGGAAATTAGCTGGAGAACATTTTAAAACGAATTTGATGAAGCATTTCTGTACACAGCGTGTAGTTAGAGTATGGAATAGTCTTCCTGTTATTGTAACACAAGCTAAAACCCTGGGTTCTTTTAAATCAGAGCTAGATAAGATTTTTGAGCTATTAGCTAAGTTCTCCTCAAAGGAGCTTGATGGGCCGAATGGCCTCCTCTCATTTGTAAATCTCTTTGGTTCTTATGAGTCAGCTTACAGAGATGAGGTCCAGAAACTGATAGGTTGGAGTTCAGCAAACAATTTGGCACTAAACAGCACAAAGACAAAGGAATCACTGACTTCAGGAAGGATGGAGGCGACACTGGCCTGCCTAGATGGATGGATGGATGTTTTTATTGACATTGTAAGTACAATGAGATTTAGTTTGGAACGCGCCAGCAGCTACACAGTATATTTACAATTATATAGATTGTGAGGCATAAAATAAGGTGTGAGTAATATAACATAACGACATAATATAAGTAATCATTAATTAATCATTACAGATGGTATGAGGTGTGAACCGCTAGGCTGCTATGGCATGTTTGGTATCAAACCGATGGAAAATCACTCCAGTTTCCAAATCTGGTCAGTGGTTACCACGAAAGTGAATATATCAAAAGTTACACCAGCCTAACGAAAATCATCAATACAAGGGAAATCACTCTGGTCATAAATCTCAAAAGGACTGATACAGACCCCCTTCCGAAAACCCGCCAAATGGATGGTCAGCCATTGGTCCAGGAGTCGAATTCCTGGTCACTCCTATTCACGAACTTTACACTATAAAACCTGGCACCTCAGAACAAAGCCAGGAGAGGAGAAACAGAAGGGAGGAGAAAACAAAAGACCATCAGCACGAAGAGAGGCAGAGAACATCAGCCCAAGAGAAGAGAAGCCCACAAGAAGCCCTCCTGAAGCCTATCAGTGAAGACCCAGCTGGACAGAGAACTGCAACCAAGCCCAAGCTTCACCAGGAGAGGGAATCAGAGGGGCTCCACTCCAACAACCGCTGCAAACACCGCGCCTCCCTGAGTGCCATCACCCATCAGCTCATCAGCCTCCGCAACCAACTGCCAAGACCCCCCCCCCCCCCACTCTGCAACCAAGTAAACAAACTTCCTTTCATTTATAACAACCTAAACTCCTATTCACCTGCTATATTACTTTAGGACAGTATTTCCACAAATTGCTTGCTTTGCAGAACAGTATTTTCCCTTTTAAGGTTACTCATTTTAAATCTGGTCATTGCATTTTCATGATTACATTGTTTGTGTCCACTCCGTTATTTCGTGTTTATTGTTTGTTAGGTGTAATGTCTGTCTTATGTTAGTTATAGGAATAAATGCATGTCTTTTACACAACTTCAGCCTCCGTTCATTGAGTGCTCACAAGAATCCCTGCCTGTGCGATCTACGCTCTGAAACCTCAAATTCGCCTGAAATATCGCGAGACTCTCTCTCATTGGCCGTGAGGGGAGCTTCGCTACCGATCGTTTACATTACCTGGTGACGCAGCTCGTTGGACAAGCCTTCTATTCTAACCCAGGTTATTATGTGATACTGGTTATTAATGAGTTCCATTTAAGTCACACATTAACAGACTCACGGTGTTTCGCAATTGAGTTTGAGCCGACCATTCAGCATAAAAATTGGTTAATAATCACAAGGCACAAGGTTTAAACTTATTCTGAGCACACAATTTAAACTTTTTATGACCGAACGTGCAGTGAAGAAGCGCTACTGTCAACTGGTTGCAAAAGTCGCACTCATGGCAATCTGAAGGCATTTAAGCGGGATCATATGGGCTTATTATAGTTATTTTTATTTCTATTATTAGTAGTTATATTATTTTGTTTTATTTTCGGTGATTTCATTGTAGTTCTTTCGTATTAAACTGCAGTAAACTTTAACCCTATGTCTGACGAGATTCTCAGATGTAGCGCTTTGTTTCCAGGTTCAATTCGGACGAGTGTCTCCGTTTCTATATATCCTGGGAGAGATCTCTCTATTAGCGAACGGGAATACTTGTTATGAGGTTCTAACCTAAATTATGTTGCGCTTGGACATAAGACCGATAGCTTAGTTACCTATCAGGATCATACTCGTATGTGTGTGCCTGCTTTAGACAAAGCAAGTTTAACACAACTTTGCGCTGTGAGCCAAGTGTGTGTCATTTAGAAATTGGGAGTCTCCTGTGCTTGAGACCCGCCGTGGTTAAGCACCATTTGCGACGAGATATAGTGCACTCACAATTTAAATCTGTCGCCGTAACGCGTGCGCCGTCTCGCTTCAGTAATTGTTTTAAGGGGTGATGACGAAGATGACGAATTTACTTTCCTGAAGAGGAGCAGGATGGGTCACGCGTTCTGTAAGATTTGTCTCCCACGGGGAAGGAACGATGTCAGTCGGCATGAAAAATCCAAGTCATTAGTGAATGACACCGCATGAGTGAACATGAAAAATTAATAGAAAATAAATGACAAATGGTTATTTTATATTTTATATATTTTATATATTTATATTTATATTTATATTATATTTTATATAATTTATATTATTTTATATTTCCTGTCTTAAAATGTAAGGGATACTGGAGCCTGGTTGCGGTGGTGGGATGGCTCACGGCGGGTGCCGGAAAATTTCCTTTATTTTCAAATCCAAACCTTGACAGGTATGCTGCTGTTCCAAATCATGGGTGCATGTTACAAGTGCGGAACATATTTTAACTTAGTACTAACTTAGCATCATATTTGATCTGATTCGACTGAATATCCCAGGTTTCCATCTCAAAGTTGGTAACCTTGGTATTGTGTGTAGGAGATTCGGTATAACTATAATTTCGTTCTCCATTTGCATGCCCGAAGTGTCTTTAAGTGTTATGTAGTTTTGCCTGAAACGCAAAAATAAAACAAAGCAATTAAAGCCGATCAGTGGCTCAAATTGTGCTGTAGCGATTGAAGAACTTTTGTCGGAAGTTGGATTCGAACTTGGGATGCCTTACTTGGGAGAACAGAATACCAGAATAGAGTAGGTTAAGTCCAGCCTTGGCTTCCAAGCTGACGTTTTTCTACATATGTGCTTGTGTATCATGGACAGTAAGAGGGGGCAGGCAAGGAGAGAATTTCTCTCTTTGGGGATCAATAGAGTGTTGTTATTATAACGTCTAAAAAGTATGATGGTCTGTCGATAAATCAATAAGAAAATAAATGAAGTCGTTTTCGCGAACACGCTGGAAAAGCCAGGGGCCGGACCGACTGTAGGGGGCGTGGCCAGAGACAGCCTGCTGACCATAGCTGTCAAGTCTCCCGTTTTGGCCGGGAAACTACCGTATTTTACTTCTCTTTCCCGCCGTCCTCCCGTATTAGTATTTTCCCGTAAATCTCCCTTATAATAATATATATATATATATATATATATATATATATTATATTATATAGTTGCTGGATAGTGTAGTGGTAAGTTCGCCGCCTTTCACACGGGAGACCGGGGTTCGAATCCCGGTTGTGGCCAAAAATATATTTTATATATTTTATATATTTTATATATTTTATATATTTATATTTATATTTATATTATATTTTATATAATTTATATTTCCTGTCTTAAAATGTAAGGGATACTGGAGCCTGGTTGCGGTGGTGGGATGGCTCACGGCGGGTGCCGGAAAATTTCCTTTATTTTCAAATCCAAACCTTGACAGGTATGCTGCTGTTCCAAATCATGGGTGCATGTTACAAGTGCGGAACATATTTTAACTTAGTACTAACTTAGCATCATATTTGATCTGATTCGACTGAATATCCCAGGTTTCCATCTCTCATGCATCTGGTGTGACGTGTTTTCAGACTCTCAGGCTGGCGCAAAGAAATCTTACGGGAATTGAACGTCTCACTCCGGCCAGCTGACCAAAGTTGGTAACCTTGGTATTGTGTGTAGGAGATTCGGTATAACTATAATTTCGTTCTCCATTTGCATGCCCGAAGTGTCTTTAAGTGTTATGTAGTTTTGCCTGAAACGCAAAAATAAAACAAAGCAATTAAAGCCGATCAGTGGCTCAAATTGTGCTGTAGCGATTGAAGAACTTTTGTCGGAAGTTGGATTCGAACTTGGGATGCCTTACTTGGGAGAACAGAATACCAGAATAGAGTAGGTTAAGTCCAGCCTTGGCTTCCAAGCTGACGTTTTTCTACATATGTGCTTGTGTATCATGGACAGTAAGAGGGGGCAGGCAAGGAGAGAATTTCTCTCTTTGGGGATCAATAGAGTGTTGTTATTATAACGTCTAAAAAGTATGATGGTCTGTCGATAAATCAATAACAATATCAATGAAGTCAATGTTTATCTAAAGGAATCAGAATTCAGGAAAAGCCAGGGGCCGGACCGAGTGTAGGGGGCGTGGCCAGAGACAGCCTGCTGACTGTTCCAAATCATGGGTGCATGTTACAAGTCCGGAACATATTTTAACTTAGTACTAACTTAGCATCATATTTGATCTGATTCGACTGAATATCCCAGGTTTCCATCTCTCATGCATCTGGTGTGACGTGTTTTCAGACTCTCAGGCTGGCGCAAAGAAATCTTACGGGAATTGAACGTCTCACTCCGGTCAGCTGACCAAAGTTGGTAACCTTGGTATTGTGTGTAGGAGATTCGGTATAACTATAATTTCGTTCTCCATTTACATGCCCGTAGTGTCTTTAACCGGCTGCACAAACTGGATCCGCCTCCATTACGACACAACTTTGCCCTTATTGGCTTAAGAATTTAGTCACATACATGACGTATATCTGCTATTTCTCCCGAGAAGCAGGTAAAGCAGTGGTAACTGCTTTGTAGTTAATTTACCTGGTAAAATTAAGTTTAAATAAATGATATAAATACTGTAATAGTACTCGTGAGCTTTGTTTATTTGTTATTAGTTATTGTAATGTTGCGCTGCTTTATTTGTTTAATCGTCTAGTCTGTGGAGACATTCAAGTTAATCAAATAAGAATTGCACTGTACACTGTACATGACCATAAAAACTTTGTATCCTTGAAATAAATGTTTTTGATCTTTTCCTTGGCAGTTATCTTTTTACACAGGGCCTCTATGTACACGATAGTTTTTTTTTTCACGACTAACAGTATGGATCAGGAGTTGGTTATTGTAAAAGAAGTAATGTGCATGCAGGTGATATTTGTATAGATTTATCCACACCCTTGTAGCAGTGCTGCCATTGCAGTCAGATCTCGCAAACTAGGAGTATTAGTTGTCTTTATTTCTCTTTATTTCTTGACGCCAACCCTCTCCATTAATCCGGGCTTGGGACTGGCACCTACCTGAGCTGGCTTGCTCCCTTAAGTGGCTGGGTTAGGCTAAACTATATATATATATTTACCAAGACTACAATAAAACATCTCGAAATGTGTAGTCTAGCAAAACGCAGTTTAAAGAAGGTAGCCTACCTGGCGAAATTGCAAACAAATTAAGGGCGTTAGGCAGCCTTTAGATCCTACCCATCATGCACTGCAGTTTTTTGCTAATTCCTCAAATGGAAAACTGTCCATCCATCCATCCATTTTCCAAACCGCTTATCCTACTGGATCGCGGGGGGTCTGGAGCCTATCCCGGAAGCAATGGGCACGAGACAGGGAACAACTCAGGATGGCGGGCCAGCCCATCGCAGGGCACACTCACACACTATTCACTCACGCATACACTCCTATGGGCAATTTAGCAACTCCAATTAGCCTCAGCATGTTTTTGGACTGTGGGGGAAACCAGAGTACCCGGAGGAAACCCCACGATGACATGGGTAGAACATGCAAACTCCACACACATGTGACCCAGGTGGAGACTCGAACCCGGGCCCTAGAGGTGTGAGGCAACAGTGCTAACCACTGCACCACCATGCTGCCCCCTAAATGGAAAACCATTAAATACAAAAGGAAAACAAAAGTGCTGTAAGACTGTATACTTATGTGTATGTTAGTAAAGGCTGTAGCTGACACAACGGACCCCCCTAATTAGAAAGGGGTAATTGTACACATGTGGCATCCAGTATGTTCTTCTATAACAGTTTTTTAAAAAAAAAAAAAACTCACATTACACAAATTGGCACTATCAAAACGAGGATTATGGGGAAAATGGGGACTGTGATGGAGATTACATACACGTAGGCATGGTATTTAGTTTTTTTTAATCTGGTCACCTTCCAGAGTAATTGTAAACTAAAACCATCTTCACCCTATTTGATTCTTTATAAATGGACAATCAGTCGTGCAGTAAATGGGGGTATAGAGAGACACAGAGCTTGTCTAACAAGAAACCCTGGGAAGCTAACATTAATAGGGTGGGTATGGATAGCAAAACCATTGATACAGATTACAGATTTATATCTCACCTGAACCCTGGCGGGCTCCGTGCCAATAGGGGTTGGGATTAGGGTTAGTTAACTTAAGTAGTAATATTGATGTGTATATTCTCCTATTCTCCAGTCAGTGAATCGTGAAACGTAATGTTAATATGTTTCTATACCTATATGTTCTGCTTAAAAACCCATAAAGGCAAGCACAGTGTTTAGACATTCTGTTACTTAGACTAGTAAACACTAAGATCCTTCAGCTTTCAATTAACCTGACACAACAGTCTAAACAACAAATGTGTGCCATGTCATTTGTCATCTTTACATCTTGTATCCTTTATATGGTAATTGGATTTTCAAGGTGGAATTGCAGGTCGATCATTTTAAGGATCTAGATGTAAACCTCCCTGGTGTTGCTTTAATATTTTTTTTGCACAATTTGCTTCACACACTTCCTCCAGCAGAGAAGCTTACAATACTACACCCCACCAAATGACTGGATGATGCCTTTTTATTTAAGGTCTGGCTGTGAGCCTCGATTACCGATACACTATCTTCAGGCTCCTGCCGGGATCAGTCAGTATGGTGGACCTTTGGAGGAATGGGTACAAAACCA